>NC_056751.1:4899239-4909239 GCF_019279795.1 Protopterus annectens
GGGTAAAATTAACACATGTATTCAGTGACACAGTAACACACCCACACAATCACGGATTCACTGACACAGTAACACACACTCACACACAGTTGCTACTGTTGAGGTGAGGACCCCTGCCTATGTGCAAATCATCATTACATTACAACATTACTACATGACGCGCCACAGAGAATACACATGTACAGGTAGTCAGTATGGCCTAAAATCAGGCACATCAACACGGATAGTAGATTGCATCACCTGGATGGGGGGAGGAGTCTTATCAGTTCAGTATGGTAAGATACATCCTCACTCCAGGGACCAGACAGCCATACATACACACACACATACACACACACAGACACACACACATACACACTGTGGCATTCACTACTGAATACACCTATGTCACGCACATACAGATACCTCACATGTGTGAGATACATGCCCCTGCCTAGGTCCTTCTTTCTACATTGCAGTCTTTACAGATGTCTACACTAGTGTACAGGAGAGTGAGTAACAATTGAGATGTATTCCCCACCATACGTGACATATATGGACACACACGCAACCACACATGTCAGTACTGTGAATCAAACACCTGCCTAGCTCATGATATGTATGACAGACTTACAGCAGTATTGCACGTGTTACAAAGTGTACTGACGCTTCCTTTGGCAATTGTGCTGATATATGCACATGGGAGGTCTTAATTGTTACAGGTGTCAAGTGAGTTACCTTCGGTGTCACCCTGACCACTGTCTATGTTGTGTGTTATGCCCTTAAATTCACGAAACCATTGCTTAACGGTTACACAGGTTATTGTAGGACTGCTTGTGACACACCTGTGAGCTGTCCTCAGCAAACATCCATCTGCAAAGATGCCCCACCACTTAGTTATTTCCACACATCTGTCTATACCTGAGGTACATCTTTCTGTACATTCAGCATATCACCATATACAGTTGGCAATGTTGAGGCTGCATTACAACTGCATAATGTACTAAGATACATGTCACCTGCATACATCAGCAACTGCACACGCATGGTACCTGAACACACACTACTACATGTACATGTGTGTAGGTCCTACAATCCTGTCATTTGGGCATGTTTGTAGGCATTGCAATTGGTGGACATGTGTAATGACATACATGACACATGGACTGTTGTATGATATGATAGCTGTAATGGGTGACCGGTACAGAGGGAACGTTACCTCTGTCAACATTGATATCACACCTTATGTACTGTTAGCATTCAGCAGCCATGGAACTACATTCCGTGTGCATGTGTGTAATGGCTGTAGCCACCTGTCTGCACAAAGGGCAACAACAGCTATGCTATTTACAAGTATGTTGTGTGTGTGTGGCATGTACATATCCAGGGAAGGTACATGTATGTCATATCCAAACATGAGGGTGTTTACTGGTGTACAGCAACAGTCATCTGCTAATGCTGTAAATAACCAAGGGCCCCTGGTATGTGTATAGCTGACCGAGTTACAGACAGTGGTATCATTGCATTGCATAACACATGATGCAACTGTGTCAATACATGGGTATTCTGCACAGTTGATGTAGAGCTTGGTACAGTTCACTGGTCAAGAATCACATGGTGGTGTACTCTTATATGTCCTACAATATGTATGGATGTGTGTTGGTGGTCCAAGGGCATGGTGGTGTCTGAGGTTTACATCCTAGAATGCAGCATTTGACACTGTGTCCTGCACCTGACTCATCTGTGATGCCTTTTGTGGGAGTACTGATCAGTATATGTGAGTGGCCTCTACGTATGTGGGGACACCACCACCTGGAGCGGTCCATACCTGTGTTATGGGCCACATGTCTTGTTCTGAGGTATACGGTGGTAGTGCTATTGTGCACTACAGAGCCTTCAGCCAGGTGTTCCTCACTGCACAGATGTCAGTACTCTCCATTGTTGGATCTACAGTGAGCAGCTGTGAGTATGGATGCTACACATCTAGCACTGGTTAGCATAAGCATACAATGCAGTTGTCCTCTAGGTGTCAGGGTGTTATCCTGTGTTTAGGACATTTGCCTTGGAATGGCACTATATGGGTGAATGTGACATAGGTATATCCCCACTCCCTTGAATCATGGATGCATGTGATATGTGTCAAAGGCCTGTCTACTGTCAGTCATGTCAACCCAGAATGACAAACACTGGACAACCTCGCAATTACAGCAGGGCATTGGTTCATTGCGTTGGTCAAGCAGTTGCCACTCCTAGCAAGACATCACTGCGAGTGGTGATATTGTGCTTATTATAGGATGGTACATCTAAGGTGACGGACAGCAGCAGATGCTGCATATAAGACCGGTGTCAGATATATGTAGAGCAGTGTTCCTGATAACAATGACAACTACTAAGACCAGAGTCCATTACAATGTGTTCTTTATGTCTAACTGTAATAGCATGGCCACTGTGGCCTTCCGTGTTTAGAATCAGAGTGCATCCCAGACAGCCCTGTGCTACTAAGTGTATGAGCATGCCCAGTATAACCTTGTGTAGATGGACACATAGTGCATTCCAAACAACACTGTGCTATTAAGTGTGTGAGCATGCCCAGTAATACCTTGTGTTGGTTATGTACCTCTATGTGTATGGGCATGGCCATTGTAACCCTGTATAGTGATAGTCATCCGTTCAACAGATGGACATACTCCAAGTCAGGATGGATTCCTACTTTAAATGCACAGGTTCACAGGTATGTACATCTTAACTGCCAGCATCCCTGTTGATGATGTCTGCATTCCTAGAAGGTCATAATGACAGCCTTGGAATGTGTAGTCTGTGTGGCATGACTCGTAACTGTGCACTATTGTAATAGTGATCTGTAGACAGACAGGTGTTCTGTTCCCACCACTGGTGTGTGTATGTGTGTGTGGGTGTGTGTGTTTGTCCCCATCTGCCTGAGGACTGAATAATGCTTTTAGACTTCTCACACTCCATACAATTCCTATACCTACCTTTGGCAAGGCTGATGATGTCACCCACCTACAAATACACCTCTGGGGGTGCTGTGTCCCAGTAAACTCGGTAGCACATTCTGTAACTGCGTAATGCTGTAGTGTAATAAAGTAGTTAGGTCGATGTCCTAATCCCAGACTTGCCAAGTGTGTGTGTGTGTGTGTGTGTGTGTGTGTGTGTGTGTGTGTGTGTGTGTGTGTGTTTGTCCCCGTCTGCCTGAGGACTGAATAATGCTTTTAGACTGCTCACACTCCATGCAATTCCTATACCCACCTTTGGCAAGGCTGATGATGTCACCCACCTACAAATATACCTCTGGGAGTGCTGTGTCCTAGTAAACTTGGTAGCACATTCTGTAACTGCGTAATGCTGTAGTGTAATAAAGTAGCTAGGTTGGTGTTCTAATCTCAGACTTATCAAGTGTGTGTGTTTATCCCCGTCTGCCTGAGGACTGAATAATGCTTTTAGACTGCTCACACTCCATACAATTCCTATACCCACCTTTGGCAAGGCTAATGTCACCCACCTACAAATACAACTCTAGGAGTGCTATGTCCCAGTAATCTTGGTAGCATGTTCTGTAACTGTGTAATGCTGTAGTGTAATAAGGTAGCTAGGTCAGTGTTTTAATCCCAGACTTGCCAAGTGTGTGTGTGTGTGTGTGTGTGTGTGTGTGTGTGTGTGTGTGTGTGTGTGTGTGTCCCCGTCTGCCTAAGGACTAAATAATGCTTTTAGACTGCTCACAGTCCATATAATTCCTATAGGCTGATGATGTCACCCACCTACAAATACACCTCTGGGCATGCTGTGTCCCAATAATCCCGGTAGCATGTTCTGTAACTGCATAATGCTGTAGTGTAATAAAGTAGTTGGGTCAGTGTTCTAATCCCAGACTTGCTAAGTGTGTGTGTGTGTTTGTCCCTGTCTGCCTGAGGACTGAATAATGCTTTTAGACTGCTCACACTCCATACAGTTCCTATACCCAGCTTTGGCAAGGCTGATAGCACGTTGGTAGCATGTTCTGTAACTGCGTAATGCAAGGCTGATGATCAGAAGTACACCTGTGGGAGTACTATAACCCAGTAATCTGGGTAGTGTGTTCTGTAACTGTGTAATGCTGTACTGTGCTAAAGTAGTTAGGTTGGTGTTCTGATCCCAAACATGCCTGATGTGTGTGTGTGTGTGTGTGTGTGTGTGTGTGTGTGTGTGTGTGTGTGTGTGTGTGTGTGTGTGTGTGTGTGTGTGTGTGTCTGAATGCATGAGACAAGTACAGTGCTTTGTAGAGTATGCACTCTCTGTACAAATCACATGACCACCTTTGTCAGTCCTGCTGTTGTCACCTACCTAGGTCTACACCTGTAGGTGAGCTGTAACACAGTATTCACCATAGCGCGTGCCCTAAAAGCATATTGCTGCAGTGTGATATGGTAGGTAGGGGTTTGTAGACAGGGCATGGAAAGTGTGTGTTTGTCTGTCAGAGCCTGTGTAGAGGTGGCTGTGAGTGTCTTACCATTGGACATGTTGGGGAGTGGATTTTATAGTTTTCCTATATGGTGTCCATCTTATGACACATTGGCCACCTCACAAGGAGTACAGCTGTCAGTCAGCCACAGGACTGTGTTGGCAAGCCATACCCCTACATCTGGCAAAAGGCATGGTGAACAACGTATGCAACCCTACTAGTACCCGGTATAAGTCCTGCACCCATGTGCCATGCACAAACACAGGTGCCTAGGATATTCTGCTATGTTGCTAGTACCATGTACATTGATGACAGATAGTAGGCATGGTGTGAATGCAGTGGCCTGCAGAGGACATGGCACCCTGTACAGCAGTACAATAGGTACATATTTACGGACATTGTGCCTTCACTATGTTCCCCACTGGATGCCTGCAACATATGTGGTGCCATCAAATGTGATCCACAGAGGCCATACAATGCCATACACATGTGCCCTGTATGGACCAATGCCACTGACACCAGGGAATACCTGTATCATACTATCAATGCAGGTGCAGGGTCGACCTGCTCACTGTAAGCATGTTTCACCACACCAGGACAGTATTGGCATATCGAGGGATAACAGTCTGTGTACACAACATGTGCGTGCCAAACCAGGTACACCTGTACATGTCACTGTGTAGTATTGTGGGACATGCACATCCCAAGCCATGTCCATGTGAAGGACTATCAAACACAGACATGGCATGCATTGTGAAGCTATGGCCATACACATTGGTAACCAGGATGTCAGGGCAGATCATGCAGTAGCCATCTGTGTGGGACATTGCAGACACTACACCCCTGCACTGCACACCATTATTGATTGACACGATTCCAAAGAGTACCCCTCACCCAGCCTTGTGCAGCCATCTTGCACAGCCAATCACTACACACCCATGCAGCAATGCATGCATGCATGTCAGTACTGGCACCTTGTGTCTGCAAGTGGGTTATGATACTCCCATCCACAGTCACTCTCAGTATAACCCTCGTTGGCATACAAACAGATGTCAAACACTTTCACATGCCCTAGCCCATAAAACCTCCAGATATCCCCTGTGGTACATGTAGTCCTGTGCATTACTGCAGTGTGGCAAACTAAGTAATTAGGTTGTGTATTTGTGTCCCTGGCAAAGAGTGTCATTGCGAGTCCATTAGAGAGTGTGGTTGTGGTGACAATGGCATCCATTCACATGGACAGGCATGTTAGCCACATCTAATGTATGTCTACTATATCTCTGTTGCAGATGTCTCTCACCTACACGCATATGTTCTTACAGCACAGCAACATGTCGGCTTTGTGGCACATGTAGTAATGTCATGCACATGTAATAGTAATGACTAGTCAGTAAGGGGTTTGACCCCTGTACTGTTAGGTGTGTGGCAGACGATGCTTAGGGTTAGGTCTCCAAGCCCTTATCTGGTGTACTTTGCCTATCCCACCTACACACTCTCTGGTGGATGTGGAGGTGTACACCTGCTCAGCAGCATGTGTATTGTAAGTGATGGACATGATCAGGTGATGGCCTCTGCACCTATTGCAGTCCTCCTCTAGCTGATTGCATGTGAAACAGCTGTGATGGTGTTCCCATAGCCATTCGCATGATAAAAACAGTACACTATCTAGGAAAAACATGTTGGTATTTGGCCATGACAGTCGCTGTGAGTGGTACCTGGATGTGGTGTTCTAAAATGGCATCACAGATGATATCTGGATGTACCTCAAACATCATACACAGTGGGAAATAGCCTAAAGACAGGAGGGTGATGTGCCACACATGACTACAGCATGCAAGTGTAGCTATACTGCATTGAGACTACTGCCGGTTTAACATGTTGTGTGTGGTAATGGCTATTCTGCACGTTTTAATACAGACATGACAGTACTCTGTTCATGAGGGACCCACATCTGTAGGACCATCTGTGAACTGGTCAGTGTGTGGAACCATTTGTTTCCTGTGTTACACACTGAACACATCTGTGCACAGCGGGAGCACAGTGTGAGGACTGCAGACAGTACATGATGATAGGGATGTGTTACTGGCATCACATCCCTGACTGGACATATGTCACATGAAAGAGTGGTATGACAGACACTGTCTGGGGTTCTTAGTGATAAGCCAATAATGGGCAACTGTTCATAGCTGCGGTCACATGTCTACTACACATTGTACAGATGGCATGCAGTATATATGCATGTGTTGTGCTCCCTCTGCAAATGTATATCATCTGTTATGTTGGGTTGATGGTGATATCTATGCATACTGTTGTAGGTAATCATGTATGCTTTTGTCTATCACTAAGCCATATGTGGGTTTAAACTGCAACACCATAGGTTGAATGGGTTGGGAGGTCCCGGCAGAAGCTCCTGTTCCACTTCAGCTGACCATGGCATCGGGCACCAGCACATCAGGGGCCCAGCCTTGGACATCAACCTCTGTTGGCTCTGCACCACCTTCTGGTGGTACCACCACTGAGGATGGGGCATGCCACCCCTGGGAGCAGGACCAGATAGGTACATGTCTGCTGTCATGTGGTCCCAGACGTGTTCCGTTGGGGGCTCACTAAGGGGTTCCAAAGCCAGATACGCAAGCTCAAGGGCAGAGTGTCACATTTACAGGGTGATGCTGCCCCTCCTGTACAGCCCCCAGCACAGCCTCCTTTGCAGCTCTTTAGGTGCAGTGGCAGATGCCCATGGCTGGGGACATCCGTCCCACTGTTCCCATGAGCTTATGAATGCCGAACACCCATCCCCATCCGAGGTGTATCCCACCACATGTGTCATATACCAACCCTGTATGCTGTCTTGTCTGTGATCCTACCCTACCTATCCTCCACAGCCATACCTACACTCCTTCCCCCACATCCGACCCTCACCCTACGGAAACATAAGGCCAATCGGCTCCTAGGACATCTGCCCTATACATAGCTGTCCATTTCACACATGTGCCCACTGGACACATGTACCCTTGTAATATGCATCACAACATACTCCTGTTATCCTCACCTCTGTCCCTCAGGCGCACGATCCTGGTATGCACATCACTCTTAAATGGTCCAGGTACACATGATGAGGATGACCCCATTGTACACACAACACTACCGGTCCCTCTATGGTTACTCCATTTACCTTTATCATGATGAGGATGTTGCACACAGCACCGTGCATGAGTACTGTTCACACATAATGATTGGACAGGTATTGTTGTGTTAATGTACATTACATGCACAGAGTGATGTATACGGCCAATGTACAACTGTTTGCATGTATGAATGACACATGTCTGTCTGAGGGAGTCTTGAGATTACATAGAACAACACCACTACATAATACAGGCGTCACTAGTGTTTCCCGTTTCATTTGTTTGTAATGCTTTGTTGCCACATGGTATGTTCCTGATATATCTCTATATATGTATGTACCTATATGCTGGACATAACCACTCACATATGCATCTACATGATGGGATACATTCCTATACTGCTGAATGACTGTGCTCTATGATATGTTTGTGGTACTGTCTGTTGTCTGTATATCTGCCATGGTGTATTGGTAAATCGCATTAGCTGTGTGTGCAGGGTCCTGGTTCCTAGCCTTGGAGAGGACGTTTAATTTGGTCGCAGGGCAGAACAAGGCCATTGGATATGGAGGGAGTAAGGCACATTAAAGCAGTTGTGAGTGGGTGTGTGTGGGTTTGTGTGGTGTTAAGCAATGCTAACCTCTGGTTACAGCTTCTTACACTCGGTTAGCCTCTACATTGCTTTACCAGTGCAATACTCGCATACTGGTAGCCAAACAGGCTTACACCCGCTCTCTCCCGCACTTGCAAATGCACTGTCATTTGTGCTTGCATCTGACACTCACACCCCTGGGTAGGAGCGAGGACCACAATATTACCTTGTGACATGTATTACATCGGATTGCATGCCTACAGTATCGGGAATGGCTGCCCATTAGGAGACGGCATGCCATACGACTGTACGGAATCGGCGGTCTGTCCAGTGAGTTATTCATATTATTTGTGTACTCCTCTTACAATCTGCTCCCATCTGGTTGATACATGGGAACCAAGACTCTTCAATACAGACAAGTAATTGGGTTTTGGGACCCACATCCGTCGGCCGAGTCATGCTACCGCATACCTATTATAGGGTTGCCACATTTTCAATTGCCCAAGGTGGGACTTTTATCTAGAAACGTCAAATTTTGCAGGGCAAAACATACCCACAGCCAGTACAAAGGAAAGAACTTCACTGTTTCCTAAATAAAAGCTTATTCTTGTAGCATTATAATTGAGTATTCTGTTTCTTATAACATTTAGGTGTTTCAGATACAAACTAATTGTTTTATGCAACTACTACAGATAATATAGGAAATCTTTGTCCTAAAATCTCAGAACATTTGCCATATTTTCAATTATTTTGCAGGACACAACTGCCCAAAGGGGACTGTCCCTCAAAAAGGTGGACAGGGGGTAACCCTAACCTATTCTATCATCTTTCTAAGTTAGTCAGCGGAATATGCGCTTTCTGTCACTATCAGACCTCTCATACAAATGGGGAAGAATGAACACTGAATCAGAGACACTGCATAACAACATCAGGGACACATTTAGAAGTTTGGTGCTATTAACCTGACACATTGACAGACTCAGAGCATATGTTGTCATACACATTGTCTGAAGTACATGCTGTTTATGACTCTTACATGTTGTCATTATTCATTACGTGTATTCCACTGCCTTTCCTCCTAATATCACTAGTTCTAGGAGGGTTTAGGTGGGACAGAGTTAGATTCTGAGTCGTAATCACGGACGCCCCTGGTAATCGTTGACAGTTCGATGGTATGTGTTCCCCCAATGGTTTATGGACTATCCAGTGCATGTGCTGTTAGTGTTTGGGAGGTATGGGCGTCTGCTATGCCCATGTCAGAATATTACTTACATCCATGGGGTGGTCCTAATACGGCTCTACCAGCCAACACCTGCATGCCTAAGCCAATAATCGCATACCCATAGTTCCCCTACCTGCCACTTCTCTACAGCACTCATCTTTACTGTGGGCGCAGGTGGGGTATCAACACACCACTACACACTGGCCACTCTCCCTGTGTCGGGACACATGTCATACGTTGTGTAGACCCATGTGTTATCAGGCTTGCACAACCTACTGGTCAGTGTACATCTACAGCCTAGTCGGAGAAATCATTACAGGGCCTGGCTCCGGTCATCAGTTTTTGGTGTCCCACAAGAGACATTGATGTTTCAAGTGTAGACCTTGCAGATCTCTCCCACTGGTAGTTTCCTGCTGGTAGTCTGGGAAGCAGTGGTGTATTTACGTATATTGTGTGTCTGTATGTCTCTCTGGCCTAGCTGGGGGGGGTGATGCTATGGGTTACACATTTGTTTATTGGACCTCCCACCAACATATGCCTGGCCTGTGAACGTATGTTACCTGTAACTGCTGTATCATATCCTAGCTATATACATGTGTATATTTACTGTAACATATATATATATATAT
>NC_056751.1:4914239-5009239 GCF_019279795.1 Protopterus annectens
AGTACAAAGGAGAGTACTTTGCTTTTATACCTACGTTCATAGGTTCATAGGTTCATACTAGGCTATCTGCCCGAGGGCATTTACAAGCCTAGCCCATAGTTTTGTGGCTTACGCCACCCCTTTAGTATGGGGAACTATACCCATTATTTTGCTGTGCCTCTGTTGAGCAGTGACACTGAGGTAATCCCTGGGGTATATCTGCGATCTCCCATCCATTGGTCAAGATTTCTCTTGAACAAGGCCAGCGAGGTGCTCTGCCTCACATATACCGGGATTTTATTCCACAGCATAGGGAGTCTTTGGGTGATGAATCTATCCTCCGCACGTCCTATTAATAGCCGTGTCGAGGTTTAAGTCTCCGCCTTGTGGCTCTGACGGATCTAGATTTTTGAGGTGAAGCATATTCATCAAATCTGGGTTTGACATGGCCTTGTATGTTAGGCAAAGGTCACCTCTGAGCAAGCGGTAGCGACTGAATAGAGCTGGAGTTCTTTCAGTCGGGCAGCATAGGACAGATGTTTGAGACCCTTTATCCTTTTGGTGAGGAACTTTGTGGCCTCTCCAGCTGCTGCAAGTGTCGGGTCAGATACATTCGAATGGGGCATTGTACTCAATCATTGGTCTGATGAGTGATGAGTATAGGAGACTATGACCTCCTTGATCTAGATGAGAATCCCTTCATGATAAGGTGGGCAATGTAGAAGGTCTTCCTAACTACTTTAGCTACATGGGTGTCGAATGACAGACTACTATCAACCTGGGTCCCCAGGTCCCTGATAACTTCTTCTGTACTCAGTGGATTGCCACCTATTTGGTAGCTAGGGGTAACCTTGTTTTTCCCGAAGGGTATGACTATGCATTTTTTGGCATTTAACTTTAGGCCATGGCTCTGGCACCAGTTATCCATTTCTGTGAGACCCTTCTGAAGGATATCTGTGTCAGATGTGTTTTCTACTATGGCAGCTTATTCTTTTAGCAGTTTAGTTGCTTATTCTGTTTCTTGTAACATTTAGGTAGTTTCGATACAGAATTAACTATTTTATGGAACTATTACGTAAAATATGGGACATAATTATGTCCTACAATCGCAGGACATTTAACATTTTTAATAGTTTTGCTAAGAACACAACTGCCCAGAGAGGGACTGTCCCTCACAAAGTGGGACAGGTGGTAATCCTAACCATTGGGCTAGGCTTAGCAAAGGGCAGCGGTGTGCTAACATGCTGTGTTTCATTTCCACTTGGTATAACAATCAACACTACAATGGAATACGGGCACGGGGTTTTAAATGTCATTTGTTCAAGGGAGGGTAAGTCAATATTCAGCTACCTGCCTTTGTGTTTACTTTTTATTTTGGTGTTCGCAAAACTGTCTTATATGCCTTGCATACATTTCAGTATCAACGGACACTGACAGGAGTGATTATTATTACAGGCAGGCTGTACTAGTCAGCATTTTAGGTTACGCATCTGCAGCCATGTTCACGCCTCCGTGCAGTGCTTAGACACATCCCCTGCACTCGGGGACATTTCCTATGCATGTGGACAGTGCGTCTTCATTAATATACATGTGGTGCTGCTGCACCATCTCTACACCGCACGGTCAGTGCAAGGCTAATGCCATCCTTGTGCCGAGCTTCATGAATCCCGGGAATTGTAATGGACTCCGGTGTTAGTAGTTGTCATTGTTAGCAGGAACGCTGCACTACATACATCTGACACCAGTCTTATACACATCTGCTGCTGTCTGTCTCCTTAGATGTACCATTCTATAACAAGCACAATACTACCACTCACAGTGATGTCTTGTTAGGAGTGGCAACTGCTTGACCAACACAATGAGCCAATGTCCTGCTATAATTACGAGGTTGTCCAGTGTTTGTCTTTCTGGGAAGACATGACTGAATGTAGACAGGCCTTTGTCACATATCACATGCATCCATGATTCAAGGAAGTAGGGATAATACCTAGGTCGCATTTGCCCATATAGTGCCATTCCAAGGCAAATGTCCTAAACACAGGATAGCACCCTGACACCTAGAGGACAAATGCATTGTATGCTTATGCTAACCAGTGCTAGATGTGTACCGTTCATAATCACAGCTGCTCACTGTAGATCCAACAATGGGGAATATTGACATCTGTGCTGTGAGGAACACCTGGCTGAAGGCTCTGTAGTGCACAATAGCACTACCACCATATACCTCAGAACTGGACATGTGGGCCATAACACAGGTACAGACCGCTCCAGATGGTGGTGTCCCCACATACATAAAGGCCACTCACATGTACTGACCAGTACTCCCACAAAAGGCATTACAGATGGGTCAGGTGCAGGACACAGTGTCAAAAGCTGCGTTCTAGGATGTAACCTTCAGACACCACCATGCCCTTGGACCACCAACACACTTCCATACATGTGGTAGGGCATATAATAGTACAACACCATGTGACCCTTGACCACTGGACTGTACCTAGCTCTACATCAACTGTGCAGAGTACCCATGTACTGACACAGTTGCATCATGTGTTATGGAATGCAGTTATACCACTGTTTGTAACCAGGTCAGCTGTACACATAGCAGGGACCCTCAGTTATTTACAGCATTAACAGATGACTGTTGTTGTACACCAGTAAACACACTCATGTTTGGATATGACATACATGTACCTGCCCTGGATATGTACATGCCACACACATACAACATATATGTAAATAGCATAGCTGTTGTTGTCCTTTGTGCAGACAGGTGGCTACAGCCATTACACACATGCACATAGAATGTAGGTCCATGGCTGCTGAATGCTAACAGTACATAAGGTGTGATATCAGTGTTGACAGAGGTAACATTCCCTCTGTACTGGTCACCCATTACACCTATCATATCATACAACAGTCCATGTGTCATATATGTCATTACACATGTCCACCAATTACAATGCCTACAAACATGCCCAAATGAAAGGAATGTAGGACCTACACACATGTACATGTAGTGGTGTGCATTCAGATACCATGCATTTGCAGTTACTTATGTATGCAGGTGACGTGTGTCTTAGTACATCTTGCAGTTGCAATGCAGCCTCAACATTGCCAACTGTATATGGTGATATGCTAAAAGTACAGAAAGATGTACCTCAGGTATTAGCAGATGTGTGGACATAAGTAAGTGGTGGGACATCTTTGCAGAAGGACGTTTGCTGAGGACAGCTCACAGGTGTGTCACAAGCGGTCCTACAAAACCTGTGTAACCGCTAAGCTATGGTTTTGTTAATTGAAGGGGAACACACACAACATAGACAGTGGTCAGGGTGACACCGAAAGTAAATCACTTGACACCTGAAACAGTTAAGACCTCCCATGTGCATATATCGGCACAGTTGCCAAAGGAAGCATCAGTACACTTTGTAATGTGTGCAATACTGCTGTAAGTCTGTCATACGTATCACGAGATAGGCAGGTGTTTGATTCACAGTACTGGCATGTGTGGTTGCGTGTGTGTCCATATATGTCACGTATGGTGTACACTGTAGAAAAACACCAAAGCGAACAATGTAGCAACAAATAACAAGAAAACAAGTCCACTGTACGCTAACGCTCCTCTGTGTCTTGGGAATTCCACACACTGTTGCAAAACCACAGTCCCACCAGTAAAACCACGCAGCACAAAGAATGTTGTGTCACAAACTAAATTTTCGAATGAAAAATAAAACCATTTATTAAATCCAAATCTCCAAAAAGGTTAAGCGCTTTCACTTGTTTGAATACAAGCTTCATCAGAACACTGTTACAAAGTTATCAGATCATTAAATAGCTTTTTTGGCGCCAATTCCTTTTGAAATCAGCCCCAAAAATTTTAAAGAAATACATACTTATTTACTAACACAAAACATACTAATGAAACATATATAATTATAAACATATATACAACACCCAATTAAAATCCCTTCGAATCCTCAGTTAATCCAAATATAATGTATTTATATATATAAAACATATCTTAATTTGAAATATGTGCATCATAAAAAATATATAAAAATTCATTATACTATCTAAACATTAGCTACCCTCGAGACATGAAAAACATCTAATAAATATGTACATCTGATGGTTGAAATATATCATATTATGTCATTTTATAGCCAGTAATGGTTTAATAGATACTGTGTCATTCAAGCCTGGTGTAACAGAGGCGTCTGTATAAATTTGCCACCATAGTTCTTTGTATAAAAGTAAACCTTTAAAATCTCCCCCTCTTTGATTGACCTGCACTATATCTACTATACCAAAGTTAAAATAATGATTTTCTCCATATTTCTTAATGTGTCTATACAACGCATTTTTGTCGTCTTTTCTTTTAATACTCTACAAATGTGAGTAAATACGTTTGTTGAGACTCCTTTGAGTCTTGCCTATGTAAAACCCAGAACAGGTCTTACATACAGCAAGATAAACAACCATTTTTGTTAGACAATTGCCTCCACAAAAGTGTATACGAGTGTGGTTGTAATTGTCCAATGTCACACTATCACCCTGAAATATAGAGTAACATAGTTTACACGCCCCGCATTTGGTTGTACACCTATAAGTGGGTGTCCTGGTGAAGGAGCCCCTCTCTAAAATACATTTAATATTAATGCCAATTTTATTAACAAACCTAGGGCCGTGGCCTAAAATAGGGGCAATATCTTGGTCTACTGATATAATACGCCAATTCTCAGTCAGAATTCTCTTAATCTTGCCTGTATGTAGCCCGTATTTCAAAATGCATGTCCTGTCAAAGCATTTATCATTTGTCTTCTTGACAACTGATTTTTGAGCCACGTTATCTGTACTGATGTTATACCTTCCCCCAATAGGGGTGTATATTTTTTCCCCCACTTATTAATTACATATTTCCTAACATTAGACATGGCTTTAACATCATATCCTCTGTCCTTAAATAGTGAGGTAATATATGTAACTTCATCCAACATATCCGTATATGCAGAAGTCATCCTGACTGCTCTAATAAGTTGCCCTTTGTAGATGTTCATAAATTGCTTCTTCGGATGGTTACTAGAGTATTCTAAATAATTATTTGAAAATTTACTTTTCCTATATATCCTGGAACTAAATTGGTTATCTACTCTAGAAACTAAAGTGTCTAAATATGCCAAGCCCTTATTGCTTTTGGAAGACGTAAATTTCAAAAAGCTGTTGCAGTTGTTGATATATTCCAAAAATTGTTCCAATAACTGCTCTCCTCCATCCCATATTAGATAGATGTCATCCAAATATCTAGAATAATATTTAATGTGTTTCATATAGTGACTTTCAAATATTTTGCTCTCCTCCCATTCTAACATAACCAAGTTGGCGTATATGGGAGCACAAGCTGCTCCCATTGCTACGCCCTTGGTTTGTCTAAAAAATTCTCCCTCAAAGAATATGTAATTGTGATCAAGAACCAACGACATCATATCAGTGATGAGACAGGTGGTGTCCCACTGTATATCCACATGTTTTCTAATGCTACATGCAAATGCCTCTAATCCTTCATCCTTAGGAATGCATGTGAACAAATCAATAACATCACTGGTCACAAATAATAAGTCTTTGTTGGATAAGTATACTGGGTAGCTTTATAAAAACTCCCGGGAATCTTTCACTATATGTGTAATTTTTTCGTAAATATGTTTAAGATATGTATCTATTACTTTACCCATTGGGAATGTCTTAGACCTACTCCCAGATATGATCGGCCTAAAAGGGGGGTCATCTATTCCTTTATGAATCTTTGGGATGCCCACTATTGTGGCTAAAGTAGGATGATCTACTTTAATAAACTTGTAAATATCAATATTAATCCTATTGTCGATTAAATATTATTCAATACAAATATCTATTTTTCTGTAGCCTATCCCCGGGATTCATGAAGCTTGTGCCAGGCGCAGGCGTAGCATAGGTGGAGTAACGCCAAATATGGCCGTTGAGCGATTCAGGTATGATCCAATACCACGTGCACTACCGGCGTACACCAGAACTGCGCAGCCCTCGGCATAAGTATGCTAATCACCCCATGCGCAGTGTCGCACCATGCAAATGAAGGCAGATAGTGATTCATGAAGTGGTGCAGGTGTAGCATAAGCCCAGGAAATGTAAACCAAAAAACACGGTTTACATTTTCCCAAACAGAACATCGGAGCTATGGAAGCGGACCAGACTCATGTATTACAAAGTTAACATATGCCAATGGCAAAATACACAGCCAATGGCATAAGAAAAGATGCACAACACCTAAAAAACATTTAATGTCATGTCCACAGTAACGCACAGTACAACCGTAGGGCATGTGTGCGCAAACTGGAACATAAAGAAATTATATAAAAATGTCATAAAATCGCAAAGTAATACAAATCAGGTTTACACCATAATACACAATGGTAGGCATGGAACACCACAACCAAGGTGCAAGGGTTGCTAAGGGCCTGCGACAGTGTTCGGCGCGGTAACTATGAATTAGTAGTCAATGCCATGTAAATGAGGCAGATAATACTGAATCACAAATGTCCCACCGGATAAAGGTTGTACCATACGGCGCAGCGCTATAACACCGAGGAGTGGCTCAGAGGAGATACATGACAGCTGCAGAGGGGTGTGCCACCATAGCAGTAAGCACATTGGAGCAATGCAAATCTGGCCTGGCCATTGCTAAGCAAAGCTGCAGGACAGGGGTGGGGAGGAAGGTATAAAATTGTTTAGCTGAGTGCACACATGGTGCCCAAAAGCGCATGTGTACGGGGATGAAAACGTGCCCGAAACCCAGTAAGCGGATGCACGCACTACGAACAATAGCACAAACAGGAAGGTCAGAGGAAGAAAAGAAGGAAATGCCGAAGTAGGGTAATTGGAGTACTAATGAGCAATCAACAGCAATCAACTCACGGTGGCCAATCGACTGCAGCTGACAAGTCTGCTCACAGAAACCTGCAAAACAGGATAGGGGAGGCATTGGAATGCAAAGAAAAAAGGGGAGGCATTGGATTGCAAAGATAGGAGATCTGTCATAGCAGAGCAAAGTAAACCGACAGTAGACCGGCAATAACACACATTACGCAAGATACACCAGGTCTAGGAAAGTACAAATGAAAGCAGGCTGCTGGATGCATGCCAGAAAATGGTAGGTGGAACGTGCAGAAATATAAAGGGAAGGTCAAGAGGTAATCCACGTCAGCCATATGTAATTCAACACCAAAGGCACCACAATAGTAGTTCCGGTAGTAAAACACATAAGATACCCTGTAGCTACGATCGTACATACACACCCTATGACATCATCGTTGTTCACAGCACAATAGTATAAAGTGTGAAAGCACCCTACACACACCTGTGTATTCCCAAACACTGCATCATAGGTGTAAACACACAGGGAACTTTTAAAATATACATTTTGGGAGCTGCCATAGCTGTGATGCATCAGCATGTGTGAGAGACTGACGGTGTTGTGGAGGATGATGCCGACAACCACCGCAGGCCCCAGAGGAGGAGAAGAGTGTTCAGACCAAGGGTAATGTACCAGGGGCTACATGATCTGGAGATAGTAGAGCGTTACAGGGTGGACAGGGACATCCTACAGCAAATAGTGGAGCTGTGCCGGCCACGCCTGAGAACCAGAAACAACAGAGGGGAACCCATCCAAGTGGACATGAAGGTATGTGTAAGCTTGTGAATACTAGCCACAGGTACCTTTCAGAGGCCAACTGGAGATATAATGGGGATCTCACAGGCATCAGCATCCAGGGTACTACACCAGTTCCTGGATGCCATGTTACCACATGCCAATGAGCATATATACTTCCCCCGAACACAGGAGGAGTTGGCCAGCAATATGCGTCACTTCCATCATGTGGCACACTACCCGGAGTTACTGGGCACGATAGACTGCACGCACATACAAATCAAGTCACCACCCAGTGAGCATGGTAGGCGCTACATAAACCGCAAGGGATTCCAGTCCATCAACTGCCAGGTCATGTGCAATGCCCAGGGCATTGTCATGGATGTGTGTGCTGGCAGCCCTGGAAGCTACCATGACTCCCATATCTGGCATGCCTCACAGCTGTATCAGGTATTTGTCAGGGGGGACATCCCACATGGCCACCTTGTGGGGGATGCTGGCTATGCACTGGAGCCATGGATGATGACTCCCATCAGAAATGCACACACACCCATGCAAGAATGCCATAATGAGACACACGCACAAACCAGAATCATCATAGAGCATGTGTTCGGGATGCAGAAATCATGGTTCCGGTGCTTGGACACATCTGGAGGAGCCTTGCAGTACTCTCCAGGCACGTGTGCCCACATCATCATAGTATGTGCCATGCTACATAATATGATCCTGCAAAAACAGCTGCGGCAGGGACAAAATGGTGAAGGCCCTCATAGCCCACTGCAATTGCCAAGGCCATCACAGGCACAGGGGGATTCAGACCATGAACAAACTGTTCCAGCCCCAGTAGGCAGACAGAGGCATGCCCAATATGCCTATGCCTTGGCAAAGAGGGAACGTATAGCACATACTCTGAGTGTAGGCCCCTACGGACTGACACACCACTCCACCTGCACACACAGTAAAATGGATGGCACACAAACATGACCACCTGTAAATTGTAATGTATAGGTGGCCCACTGTGTGAATCCTACATAGGCAGCCCTCAAACATTGTACACACAACAGCTATCGGAACACGGAATGTCAACACCTGAACAGTACATGCGCCTATCAGCATATGGTGGTGCTGTGTGTATAGGTTTCCAGGTATATCGGTAGGTACACGGCCGATTGTCAGAAGCCATACACCAAACAGGGCAAACAGTGTCCGCTATCGCCACAACATCGAGTAACCAACTGTCGCTTAGTGGAGCAGAGGCAATTGTGGGAGCACATGTGTGTAAGTACTGTTTTGCACACACTCAGCACGGAGACCCTGCTGCATTAATGAGGGGCTCCACATAATATAATCATGGATGTTGTGTCAAGGCATGGGGTGTTCCCATGACAGGTATTCGTCACCCCAGCATGCTCCACCTACGGGTCGTTTGAAGGTGTAGCACAGTATCTTGTGTGGCTCACTGTGATATACATACCCAATGCCGGAGCACATCCAGTAAACATCACATGGACATACCATTAACTGGACTCAGCAATATGTAAACTAACTGAGTTACCCATACGAGTGCAGTATGGATTAACAGCCATAGTATACTCCATGTACAAAATGACATAACATGTGTACAAATCCCAGATGGCCATGTGTTAAATGCAGTGACCGTCATGCATGTTCCCGGTCCCACATCCTGCAAGGGATGTAACGTAATCCCGAAGACATGAGTAATGCATGTTGGATGCAGGTCATCAGATCATATGTGTAGCACACGTTAGCGGGAATATGCATTGCCCACTGCTGGTAAGCGATGTTTAAATATGACTATATGGATATGCGTGAAACAGGGATAAGCTTCTCTAAATATCACGCAGATCACAGTCAATGATGTCCAGAACAGGTGAAACCAGCATTAATCATCCCTGTACTAATAGCACCTGCTCTGAAGGGTAAAACGACCACTGCCAGGAGTAGAACACGCAATCATGTATAGAATCACCTAACACTATTGCTAGCCAAGATGTACCTATGGTAGGTTTGCCACCTCTTCAAATGACCAATGTGGGACATACGTCAGATGTCTGCAGGCCGACACATACACCCGGCCAGTACGAAATTGAGAACTTCACTGTTTTGCCTAGATAAAGCTCACCCTTGTAATGTTTACTTACTTATTCTGTTTCTAGAACATATAGGTGGTTCAGATACAGAATAACTGTTTTATGCAACTATTACATAAACTATAGGAAATAAGTATGTTCTAAACTCTCAGGACATTTGCCATGTTTACAAATATTATGCAGGACACAACTGCCCAAAGAGGGACTGTCCCTCGCAGAGTGGGACAGCTGGTAACCCTAACCTACGGCAGGTATGTAGTGTGACAGGTACAGACACAAACGTGCGGAGTCCAGGAAACAGTATACACTAACAAGTACACAATGAAAGGTGTAGCTTGCCTGTCACTTTCCCCATCAGATATATACATATATATATATATATATATATATATATATATATATATATATATATATATATATATGTACATATATACATATATATAATACAGATAGAAAGGGCGATAGAGTGATATATGTTGATATATACGGATTCAGCGATATCTGCAAATATATATAGATAGGTCAACGACATTCATAACACCTCGGAGGTACACATAAATAGGATACCGCCAAGTATGGAATGTGTAACATACCGACATGCGTAACCACGAGGCTGAAAGATGGAAAGAACACAGTACCAGAACAGTACAACCGTGAGTAAAATGATATGAAGGGACATTTAGTTACCGCTGCCGGTGTTGTGGTCCACGTAGGTACTGTGTTCAACTGTGTTTGTGAGTGCCGTAGTCTGTGTATGTGTGTATTGAGGGTGCCGTGTGCATCCCCATGTGACTGTAATGTGAGTGTGTGTGTGTGTGTGTGTGTGTGTGTGTGTCCGCATCATGTGTCTGTTAGTGCCAACTTGGAGGTAGATCACTATGGTAGATGTGGGTATAGCTAGCCGTAGGCATACAGTTACCACCTGTCCCACATTAGGAGGGACAGCCCCTCCCTGGGCAGGTGTGTCGTGACATAAATCATTACAAAGGGCAAATGTCCGGGATTGTAGGACATTAATATGTCCCATATATAATGTAATAGTTGCATTAAATAGTTATGCCTGTATGTAAGAAACATAAATGTTACATGCAATATGATAAGTAGCCAAAGTCCCACAATAGGTATGTATTGAGGATAAAAGTATGTACTAACCTGTGTACTGACTGTGGCTATGTGTTGACCTGTAAACACCGCTGTGCGTCCCGCAAGTGTCCAACAATGGCCATATGAAAAGATGACAATCCATGGCAAAGAGGTTGTGTTACCAACACAACCACAATGACTGCAAATATCTGGGACAGAAATACACGGGATAGCTTTCATTTAGACATATCCCTTTACATATCACTGCAATTCCGGAGGTATGGAAGTAGCAACCTCACCTGCATACTATATAGAAACCAATTAACAACGGCCCAATGTACAATCGCGTAATATAAGTCTACTAACTGATAGCTCTTTAATTAGGGATGGGGCCCACACACATATATCTGGAATATGTAGAAATTCAAGCCCCACAAACCTGTATATGCTATGTATACCCACCGACATCCCCCGCACTAGAAACCATAGCAATACAGACTGTAATAACAGCACAAACATCCAGTCAGTCAATTACATCTGCAGAACCGTCAACATACCTTGTGAGAGACACAATTAAAGGCGCCATGCAAAATTGCAGCTGTTATATAATGGAACAAACGGCGATGTTACAGGTTTTGTTTGCAATAGTCCGTTATCTGACGTTGGGATGAACCACATACTCTAGCAGTCACACACAATCCACGGGGGACATGAATCCAAAGTATAATTGTCTCTATGCATAGCAGTTGCAATTACACATAACAAAACACAATACAGGCCGTCTCCCCGAAGGTAGGGCAAATGGGCAACGCCCAAGTGGAGAATTCAATTATTCCCCACTGTTGCCACGTAATTGGCTAATGGAGTAGCTGCACAGCTGATATGCAAGTAATTAGTCACTCAGGAACACCAATTGGTGGGAGGAAACCACATGTTACAGGTATCGACGTATATAAGGATGACTTGCCAGACATTCAAACCATAAGCTCATACAAAATACCTGTTTAAGCAGTGTGAGAGAGATAGAGACGAAAGTCCGTAACGATAACAAGGTATGTAGAACACTCAGTATGTACGTTTATGTATAGCATGTTTTTAATTAATTGTTTACTTTATGTATAGCCTGGTTTGCATTAATTAAAAGTGTCTGCAATGCATAAAGTGAGAAACGGTATTTATGTAGTGATGTCTTGCTGAGAATACTAACGCATGTAGAAACTGTGCGTCCAGCAGTGGGTCACAAGGTACACATCACAGACACCACAAGGGATGCTACATGAGGGCTTTAAACAGAACAATTCCATACAACCTGCCGTCAGTGGTAGGGTATGTCCAACAAGTGCGTGCCATAGCAGGGGATAGTATATGTTGATATACTGTCACAGTAGGCATGTGTATGGGCATATAACGACAATGACATGTCTAAGGTGGTCCCGCTGTGCAAGTATGCTTTGCATTATGGGATACTATGTGAAATATGTGTAATGTTTAGTATTGTAGGTAGATATGTCAGATATTCTACACAGCATAACAGGCATATCATGCATACCAAAGGTATCGTCTATTGGCATGTACAATAACAGGATACATATGGCTTGAAGGCATCGGACATTGCAATAGCATGATAGTTAATCTAAATGGAAGGGCTACCAAGTAACCATGCACAAAGGACATGTAATAGCTTCACAGGTTCATAGTGGGGTACTATGCAGTCAGGCAAGTCCATGTGTAAGCACAACTATTGTGTTCACACCAGTGGCATCTCTCTAGGGTAGTGTCCTGTGAACAGCAGAGCCATGTGTTACCTGCACCTCTGCACAGTACAGCCACTGTAGTGATCCCTGTCATACATGTGTCTCCCAATCACCAAGGGAGGTATCACATGAACAGTGCTATTGAGTGTCCCTGCATGATGTACATAGGACTCATGTTCCAAAGCATGGTGAGTGTCTGGTTTGGGAATGTAACCCTCAAGCACATCCCACTCATTGTTGCATGTGTGCACATATCCATGAGCATGTTTCTCACAGTGGCTTTTGCTTATGTCGCGTATGTGAAGTATATCCATTAATATTGTTGTGGACATGGGCTCTGTCTGTTCAGCAGAGGTCACCCCTGAGTATGTAGTATGCAAATGTGTACAGACATGGTGTCCGTAGTTCAGCCACATACTTTAACTGTCAGAGCTCAATAAACATCATGGCATGTTAATGGTGTGGTATGTAAAGCTGTAGCTGTTGTGTAAGGTACACCCTAAATGGGGTGGTGTACCCTTGAATGTGTGTAGAAGTCTTGAGTTCAGAGGTACAATGGGTGCCTATGTACCAGATACACACCCAGTGCAGATAAGTGTGGCCACGTAGATGGATATCGATGCCACAGTGGCAATACTGTAACCACAGGAGTGGTTGCGACATATGTGTGTACTACAAACATGTACAATGTGACATGTATGTAGGGGACTACCACCTATGTGATAGTGAGTGAATGGTGTAATGCAAAGGTGATGTTCATGCACCTTGTGTCATGCAGCTTGAGGCCATGATATTCATATCAGGTATCTGTCACAGTGACACCTGTATGGACGGAGTCAGTATCAGCTGGTGGATCAATCATGGCACTTTGTATGCAGGGGTTTGTAAAGCTAGGCAGGAAAAGTCCCTCTGTGCTAGCCTGTACCTCAGGGAAGCATATACTGAACATGAGGGGCCCAATGACTGAGGACTGTGGTATGCCAAATGTAACTGAAATGCAGTAGGTACTATGGTATGCTACCCTCATTGTGTGTGTCCTGTCCATGAGCCACGTTGCATAACATCCTGAGACATAGGGTACGATGTGCAGGTGGATGTGTATGTTGTCAATACCAGAAAGGAGAACGGTGCTGAAAGGCTATGAGAGGACAATGTAGGATGTGTGGACTCCCGTACCATCATCAACTACCCTGGTAACTGTATGAAAGGAGTCCACCAGGTGTAGGGGCCATGCTCTGGCCCTAACAAGTCCAACCTGGGTGGCATCAAAGGACCGGAGCCCAACAATGTCTCTGTGAATGACGTCCTTGATGGTGTGCCCCATAGCCATGCAGAACAGTCCAGTCAGGCATGTAGGACTATTGTCCCACTCGTGCATTGTGGTGCCACCTGTGTGGAGTGTGATAAATGTTGCTCTGTGCCATTCAGGGGCCACAATGTCTGATACAAGGCTATTACTGAATATGGTGGCCTAGTGGGGAGACATGTCGTTCAGAGGTTTGTGGACATCACAGCCTGGGACTTTGGAAAGTGACATGGGACCAGTGTCCCAGGACATATAGAGTGCAGGTTAGTACTGTGTAGCTGTGACCGCAGGGACACAGCAATGTTCCTGCATGGATTGTGACCCTGTAGTGAGTGAAAGGGTGTAATGTTAGCATTGAATCCATCCGCCAGCATGTTGCCAACATCACCTGGGTCTGTAATGTTCCTGAGTGACTGTTGTATGTGAAAACAGATGTGAGTGTTGCCATCGACTACTGACATACCACCATAATGCCTTGTGGTACACCCCGGAATGTGTCACAGTAATGTGTACATAGCTTTTCTTGGAGTATGTGATGAGGGATCCCGTGGCCCTACCGAGGCTGACCAGTGAGGTATCCCACCCATGGGAATGTACACCACTGTGCAACAGCCTCCACCTGTTGTTGTACATTATGTCCATGGAACTTGACCACCAGAGTGGCGTCTGTTATCTGGTGTGTACCATCATGGCTCTGTGTGGAATAGCATGATCCATGCAGTCGTGTACGTGCTAATGAAGTGCACTGGGGTATGTTTCAGCATTTGTATGTGCATTGTCCATCTGCACGGGTGTCATGATGTTAACAACCGCTGTCATAAGACGTCTGTAGTAGGTGTTGTAGTACTCATGTACTGTGTATGCCATGAAGGGTGTGGTGCCAGGATGTGGCTAGCAAGGTTGATTAGCATATGTTCAGAACCCACCAATGAGGGGATAACCCCAGGTGTGGAATACCAGTCACATGTTGGTAGTGGTCATGTCAAGGTTAATGTAGGTCTTGGAGGTGGTGTGTATGGGTTGATCCAGCCGAGTGAAGGTTATGACCCATGGATGTGTCGGTACATGAGTGGCTATCTCAGTTAAGTGTGGGGTAGTGTCAGTCACACATCAGTAGTAGCTGTCTGAGCCCTACTGTCCAGTACACCAACAAATGAGGTCTGGTAACCGTGGGGTATGTTGTTGAATCTGCAGCTTGTTACAATGTGTATAGCGGTTCCGGACACAGTTAGTTGCACATGGAGCACCTCTGATGCATTGTGCTAAGTAACTAGCCAGGATGTGTGTACAATATAGTGAGATATGGGAACACCTCAGCTGTGGGTGTGCCGGTCCAGGTATGTGCCTGAAAGGTATGGTCTGTCCATAACCTGTCATTGCAGGTGTGCTCTGCAAAGCCTAGAGGCAGGTCCCAGTCACTGCAGAGATATTGGAGTGTTGCATTATAAGGTGTGCCTTGCCTGTGTGCGTCACAGCAGATGATGCAAGCATTGTATCACATGACCCCATGTCTTGCTTGCCAGTTCCCGTTCTGCCGGTGACTGTTATTGGAAACTGTGCAAGACAGGCAGTATAGAAGCAGCAAGAGCCTTACATGTGATCTGTACTCCCAGGGCTGACAGATGCAGGTCATCTGTGCCAAAGCATTGTGTTTGACCAGGTCAGTCAAAGCGGACAGATACCAGATGCCTGTGGAATGGCAGCAGAAGCATAGGCAACTGTTGAAGTGACACAGTCAGTCATTGTACAGTGGTATCGGGTCCGGATGAATGCATAATGCTCCCCAGGGCTAGGCCCACACCTTCAGGGCTACAAGACTGGTGAGCTATTGCATGTCCCTGCACACGTCGTCTGTGAAGTGGCATCTCAGGGCAGTCACACTAACATGGAGAATGACAGTCACATCATACCTGGTGAGGTGTGGCATGGGTGCATAGGTTATGTTGCAGAACCAGTTACCCGACAGCAAGATGTAAGCGACTATCGCCCTGTGTAGCCTGCTGTGTGGAACTGCAGTGTGACCGCCTACAGAGTCACCTATGACTGGTGTGTTGTGTATGTTATAACACCCTATTGGCTGAATGTGATGGGCACACATGAGTCTGTGGGCTATAAGTTGGTGATGTTGTGTTCCGTGATGGGGGCTGCCTCTGGTGCCTACACAGAGTATGGAGAGGTACTGCACAATTCATCCTCGTATGTGTGGCCTGTGGTGGAGATCATGTGAGACTATGTGATGACTGGGGTGTGTTGCGAATGTTACACATCCCCACATGACTGTCAAGTGCAGTCAGGGTTGGTGACAGCATTACCCCAGCAGGGCTGCATAAGTGCATCCCCCACAGGCTGTAGTGTCGTATGTTGGGAGGTGAGCATTGAATGTGTACATGAGACAATTGCTCTATTGCCACATGTATGACATATCCATCATATAGACAGGCAATAGCACTGGTACGTGACAGTTGGACATGCCTGTATATACAACCATGTCTCACAGGATATGTGCGTTACGTGTACAACAGCTGTTGTACCATAAGCAAGCTGGAAATTTTAGGACAGCCAGTGTACCTGTGGGAAATGGTGTGGAATGGGTGCTATATTAATCAGTAGCTCATGACATGCTCACAAGTTCTGAACAAGTGCCTAGCATGACCATACAATACAGATAGGGTGTTGGATAATATCAACCCACAAGTGGTGATGACAGTCATAATGGGTGGCACCGCACTATAACCCTGCTGAGTATGGTGTGCATGTCCATGAACCATTATCACTGTAGATGTTAGCAGTACAGATGTACAAGACAGTATGGATGTATGATTACAAATACCTTTGTATGTCACAGGAGTGTTCTACCAGTGGCCTGTTGACAGACTCACAAATACAAAAGGTGCCAGGGTGACATGTGCATATCACACCAGTGCCAGCTACAGTAGAACAGGGTTAATGTGTTGTACTCCACCCTCATTGTAGCCCATATCACACAGACCAATGTTAGGCATCTGTGTATGTAAGGATGTGAATGGCCATGACCTATGAGGAATAGCTGTGTCAGTGTTGTGAGCAACATACAGAATGGGCTGTGTGGGTGAGGTGTGTGACATATGTGCACATTCTGATGGATGATATCAGCATTGTCACTGCTAGGTGAACATCCCTGTACCCATTAACTACTACCTAGGCTGTGGTCAACATTATGGACACTGTGTAAGGGATGGTGTTGTGCAGTACACCTCTCTGCCTTGGTGACATCTCCAGGCCCCTTGGGTAGTCATACGAGGTAACTATGTCATGACAGGGTGCCATCCATGAGCACGGAGATCATTGGACAGGCATATACAGCACTGGGGTGACCAATATTGGATCACATATCACCTTTAAAGGGTAATGGCCATGCATGGATGGGCGATACCAGCCTTCACAATCCTCACCTCCACTATGCAGCATGCTGTCTACCTTGCATAAAGACATTTGCTACACCATGATGATGGACATGCTACATGTCCATATCCTGATCTGTAAGACATACATCATGGACAGCCACCGTCCTAATACTAGGATCACCACATGCTGGACAGATCCCTGTGCCATACATGTGACATACTCCCGCCAAACCATGCAGTCCTGTCCACCACAGCTGCACATGTCATCCCAGTCATACATGGTGTGATGGCCGCATGTTAGATGTAGTATCAACTGTCCGGATCAGTAATGTGGCACTGATGCACCTCGCGGTGGCATAATGGCTGTCTGTTACAACTAGGAAATCTTGCCCATACATGCTATGGTTGATAATCCCTGTGAATGACATCCAACTAGCCATTGTCCCATGTCTATCACATGTGCAAAACAGGCGATCCGTGGCAGGATGTTGAACAGCTGTACAGTGCTGTGTAGATGTATATGGCAAAACACATGCATGTACAGGTGTCCATGCATATGTGTGCATTGTCACTGCTCAAGTCCATTAAGGCTGTGTCTGTGTTGATATGTGACATATACACAGCATCAAGGTCAACAGCATTACTGTGGACACATCCAGGCATGTGCAGATAGGTAAGAACACCAGTGCAGGCAAATAGACATGCCCACATCAAGACAGCATTCACATGGAGTATGAACACTGTAATGAGGTGACACACACATATGGTGATGATATCCAATGCATAACGGGTGTTACATGTGTGTGACACAAACACATCAGTCATGTCAGTGTCATGATGATTTGCAAAGATAAATGTGCAGATGTACTAGATGTCATAGAATGTATGTGCAGCAGTATCTCTGTACATCTCTGAAACTGTGACCTGTCACCATCATTATGTCTTACAGATAATGCCTCGTACACGCCTTCCAGCGTACAGCCACCAGGAGGATGATGTCCTCATCCCGTACCTCCATGAGAACTACGAGGTGGCAGGATCTACGCAGGAGGGTGAACGATGTGGGTGGTCATAACCGCATCTACCAGCAGGTGCGCAGACACTACATGGACTTGATACGACATGCAAAACAGCGTGCCACTGCAATCACCAGGGAACAAGGTGAAACAGGTGGTGGGCCACCAACCCAGCCCCCACTCACACACACCGAGGAGCTACTGGCCAGTGTGGGGACACCCTCAGAACAGCATCCACACACAGTAGCTGCTATCATGGAGGTGGGTGTTTACCAACCAATGAGCCTGGAGTTGCCTGTTAAGTCAGTACTGCACATATGGCTATTATATCCCATTTAGTTGCATGTGTCACTGTACATTATGTAAAGTAACAACATATGCAAGGTATGTGGACACACATGCTGCATACTACACTATGCTACCCTGTGTATGCACACATGTGCATACTATATGCTATTATACAGGCAAATGTGTTAACATTCACAGTGCACCCTGTGGCTGTCATACAGTCAAGGATAATGTTCATACTGCTGTGTCACCCTATACAGGTACCTCTGGTGTGCCGCACAGACATGAGTCCATTGCAGGTGAGACTGTCGTCAGTATCAGGCATGTTAAAGCATAGATCTATTTGCCATGTGGCCAGTTAACAGCTGCACACTTGATGTTCGTTGCAGTCACAATATACAGGTCGCATCACCCATCATTCACACAGGCCACCCATGTGCAATATATACAAATGAAGTGATACACCAACTTGAAACCACAGTAGTTGTCATTGCTACATGTGTGGTCAGCTTTTTATACAACGGTGGAGGTGTTCTACAATGGAGGCATATGTAGTATGCATTGGAGCAACATGTGTGGTACGCAAACAGTACCACACAGTGAGCTGTGATATGGGCAGCCCGCAGGTGTCACCATTGTGTTATATGCCCCTGCATTTGGTGCACACATTGTGATGTGCCATCTGACATGTCCCAGACACGTAGTGTTCTAGCTGCAATATTGTCACACTATCCCATGACCCATACCCCACATACCAAACATACAACCCGTTGTCTGCATAGCCCTGTGGATGGTGACATATCTGACATCTATGGGTGTATGTCATATGGGACAACACAGATATGTGAGATAGATGGCCATCACACACATTTGGCCAACACATGTGCACACATGGCCATGGGGGATGGCCAGAGACATGTAACCGCACAGTAGATGTGATGTGTATGCACCCTGTTGCACATTGTCCACACATGGTCCAATTATAGCCTTAGTTGACTGATTATACAGTTGATGTGGTACACTGGACATCCTAAAAGCCTGTGCACAGCTAGTGGAGGTGTCACTGAAGTCTACCATATAAGATCTGTTGAACATCACGAATGTGTCATAGCATGACAGTAGTCACCTGTACAGCTTCACAGATGTTGACAGCACATCAGGCCACAGATACTGTACATTTCCCTTGCTGCTGTAGGATATCACCATTAGTTGTGCACCTCTTGTGTGTGGTACATCAATGTCATGTGGGAAATGGTGAATTGACATGTCCGCTATGTGTGGACATGGTTGCCAGGCAGCTAAGACCCTGTAGTTGTTGTGCAGGGGTGTCATCTGTAGGTCCTCCAGTGACCTGTCACTTGACACAGCATGGTTTTGTGTGTATACACCTCAGCATCGTGGGTCACAATCCACAGTTATGTCATGGGTATGCATGCAGTTATGGCTATGCAATGTGTACATATTATGCATTGTACAGAAATATAGATGCCTCATGATGCCATGCAATGGCACAGTGTCTGTACTTCACACTGTATAGCAATGTAGACAGCTCACACTACCCTTCCATGCTCATGCACATTTGCTAAACATGCATTCTATCTGAAGGGCATACAGACAACACCGCAATGTGATGCCCATTACAATGCTGTACATGTGTCAAGACACCATTGTGTCAGACATGTATGCATGTTAATGCACACGTCAGCAGATTACATCTCAAGGTCACGTCAGCCATGTGTACTGTTATCCTGTTCTAGTCCACATGGTGTAACACGGGGATGCATGCATACTACCATGATTGTGTGAACTGCATGGCTACTGATATGACACCTGCTTGCTGTAGTGTGCACCCCAGGGAGGTATGCTTACTAACACTATTAATGTCTGAGCTGCATGCCCTCTGCTGTATCACAGGCATGCTGCATGCCATCTGTCAAATCACATGCATGGTGTGTCTGTGTGTGTGTGTCTGTGTGTGTGTGTGTGTGTGTGTGTGTGTGTGTGTGTGTGTGTGTGTCTGTGTGTGTCTGTGTGTGTCTGTGTGTGTGTCTGTGTGTGTGTGTGTGTGTGTGTGTGTGTGTGTGTGTGTGTGTGTGTGTCTGCATGTGTGTGTCTGTGTGTCTATTGTAATTTAGAGTCTTTCTTTGCATTCACAGGTGATGTAGGTGCGTTACCCTCCTGCGGTCCACCTGATGTTAGTGTCCCCACAGATACTAGCAGTGATGAACATATGCATGAGGTACAGGCAGGGTTGTCAGGGGCTGAATCTGTGCCAATGGTTGCCATCCCAGCTATGTCCCCCTCTTCCCCGCACACAGTTCTGCTGCCAACACATACCGCATCACCAGTGGCCATAGAGGAAGGACAGTCAGCGTCTGTTAGCATGGAACAGGAATGTGTGGTGGCTACAGAAGGTGTGTCTACACACCATGGTGTCAGTGTAATGACTGCAGATGTGCCACACAGGCATGTGGCCGGTGCTGCTCGTAGGAGGACCTCTGGCAGACATGCACCTGCAGGACAGAGCGCAACAGCTGGTATCACCAGATGCATGGTCCAGACTGTAATGGTGGCACAGGCATGTGCTGAACGGCAGAACAGAGAAGGGCAGAGGCTGCAGAGGGCTGCTATCCGTACCCTAAATGACAACATCCATGCATTGGCAAATGCTCAACAGCAGATTGCTGATGTTCTGGACAGGCGATTGGGTGACATGTCGGAATCCTTGACTGTTGCATGGCAATCCACGAGTGTGAGCTGTCTGTGCTGGAACATCTGGTAGGAGTGAGGTGTAGGCCACATGGATGTAGGCCAGCTACACCACCTAGTGCAGGTCAACGGGAGCGTGCCACCTCACATGCCCACTCCCATAGTGCTGGTAGCAGTAGCAGTGCAGCTGGTGCTGTGCTGTCCACACCAAGACACAGCAGGCCACATGGACGTGGCCCTGGACATTCCCAGTGGGGACACGGTTCCAGTGGACATGTGTCGTCAGACAGTAGCCAAGCTGCACCTCCGCCTGGTAGTGCCCATGCAACCCCTGGCAGGCACAGGTCACGTGGCCATGGCTGGACACAGTGAGCTGTACAACCTGGTCTGTACAATCTGGAGCTGTCAATAATACCCTATGTAGGCCTCACAAAAGGCAGTACTGTGTGCACACATACACGCACACAGCAAAGACATCTGTAGGGCACCACAACACCCACATGCATACTGAACAGACATGTTCAATCATATCACTGGCCCTTACCTACACACAAGATGTCATCCATTGGTGCAGCCTATGCCCCTGGCAAACATTATCACCCTGTGCATATGATGAAGCCTGTGTCGCATCCCTGTCATCCACACCATTGGTGCAGGGACATGCTCAAATGGTCTGATGCACAGGGTGAACAGAATAGTGAGAAGTGTATATTACATTAGTTGTGTAAGAATAGTGAGAGAAGTGCATATTACATTAGTTGTGTGTGAATAATGAGAGACGTGTATATTACATTAGTTGTGTACTGCTGACATGCACCAGACATACCATGTAGTACAGGTTTAGCATGCATTGTTATATGTTCACAGTATGTGTCTCAGTAACAACAGTAACAGCATGTTGGTAATGATGCCCTGGTTCCCCCCTTATGGTCTACTTGCATGTGCCTACAGGTAGCACTGTTTGCAGTCTCCCATGTGTAACTGTGGAGTACTCACAGACACATATGGCAATATCAGCATGCTATACGTAGCCTCAGCCTGACTGTTGGAAAGTCTAATATAACACATATGTCCTCACATATACTGATCCAGAAGCATGTGGGCAGTTCAATAGGCTACAGTGGCTAGAGACGTGCCAGCCATACCAGGTCACATCACAGGTATGTTGACATGGTGCAGGGGTTGTATACAGCGGTCTGGCCAATGATAATGTTAGAGGCCACTTGATAACATGAGGCCTCACTGTGTAGCAGTAATACCCTGTCACATTACAGGAACATGCTCACACTCACGGGGTCAACAACACTATAACGCACATCCCATAGTGTTGAGGTGAGGACCCATGCCTATGTGGTCATCACCATCACAGTACTGTGAACCCATATGACGTGACACAGAGAAAGAACATGTACAGGTAGCCAGTGCAGCTGAGACCGATGGCATCAACAGGGTAGTGGACTGCATCACCATGAGGGGTTAGGGATCCTGTGTGTTCTGTATGGTAGCATACACCCTCACTCCATGCACCAGACATCCATACATACCTACATACACACACTGTGGAGACCACATATGTCATACACATATGGATAGCTGATGTGTGTGATACACACACCACACCTGCCTACGTCATGCTTTCCACATTGCAGTATGTACAGATCTCTACAACAGTGTACAGGGGTGTGTAACAATTTGGATGTATTCCCCACCATATGTGGCATATATGATCACACAAGCAATCACACATGGCAGTACTGTGAATGATACACCTGCTATATGATGATACGTCTGACAGACATGCAGCAGTATTGACCGCATTATGTGTACCAACGCTACCTTCGGCAATTGTGCTACTATATGCACACAGGAGGATGTAAGTGTTACAGGTGTCAAGTGACATACTGTCGGTAACACCTGACCGCTGTGTAGGTTCTGTGTCTCCACCATCAACTAACAGTAACATAGCATACTGTTTGCACATGTAATGGTAGGATGGCGTGTGACACACCTGCGTGCCGTCCCCGGCAATCATCCATCTACACAGGTGGGTCACCTCTTTATGTACACACATCCATCCATACCTGCTGTACATCCTACCGTACTGTCAGTATGTCACCATATACAGGTGTCAATGCTGGGGCTGCATTGCAACTGCATGTTGTAGTTAGGCACAGATGAGTTACTTACATCAGCTACTGCACATGCATGGTAGCTGCATACACACTACAGATTGTACATGTCTGTTGTTCCTACATGCCTGTCATGTAGACATGTTTGTATGAATTGCAATTGGTGGACATGTGTGTTGACATACATAACACATGGACTGTTGTATGATATGATGGGTGTCATGGGTAACTAGTACAGAGGGAATGTGTTCTCAGTCAACATTGCTGCCTCATATACTGTTAGCATTCAACAGCCATGGACCCACCTTCCATTTGCGTGCGTATGATTGCTGTAGCCACTTGTCTGCACGGAGGACAGCAAAAGCTATGATATGTACATATGTGTTGTGTGTGTTGTCTATGCACATATCCACTGCAATTACATGTATGACATAGTCAAACATGTCTGTTCATTGGTGTACAGCGGCAGTCATCTGTCACAGCTGTGTAAGACCCAGGGCCCCTGGTATGTGTAGAGCCAACCTGGTTATGTACAGTGGTATCATTGCAATGCATAACACATGATGGAACCCTGTCGGTACATGTGTAGTCTGCACAGTTGCTGTAGACCTATGTACAGTCCACTGGTCATGAGTCACACGGTGTTGTGTTAATGTATGGCTGTGTATTCCTGGTCCAATGACATGGTAATGTCGGAGGGCTACATTGTAGATTGTGGTGCGTACCTCTGTGATATGCACCTGAGACATCTGTGATAGCTCCTGAGTGTGTACTGGTCAATACATGTGAGTGGCCTTCATGTATGTGGGGACAGTAATACCATACTGTGCCCTTCCATGTTTAGAATCCGTATGTGTGTATATATATATATATATATATATATATATATATATATATATATATATATATATTTATTGTATATTGTATATAGATATGTATGTTGGGATTATCACTCTTGACTGTGCTGCATTGTCTGTACGTGAGCACCCTGGATGTATGTACATCTGCTATGGCTCTGTGATAGTGCACATACTGTGTGCTCTAGTGATCATGGGTTATACATGTGTAGTGACCGGTTATTGTGTTGCTGGTTATTACACGGGCATTGGAAACAATGTTAGTGCAACACCTTTGACTGGTCGCATGCAGATCTCGGCAACAGTCAGCAGTGGTTATTACACTGGAGTGTGAGTATGGCTCATATCCATCTGTAGTAACTGTCAATTCTATGCACCCCAGGTTAACATTACAGATGCACGTTTATCCACAGGTTGTGGTACAGATCCCAGGACTGTATGTGTAGACATTGACAGGTGCAGGACTGGGTTGTGTTGGATGCATGGAGGGATGTCCATGGCCAGTAATGGGGATCTCTACAGCCTGGCAGGTACGGTCTGTGACTGTCCCACAACCTCCTGTATATGGCTGATACATGCTGTACCTGTGTATATGCAGACACACACACTTACCACAAACAGCTACAGCTATCACATACACACACTCATTGCACCACCATTGGGCCATGCAATAACCGTTGTCCCTCACACACACACACCTATGTGTACATTGGATGGCTCTATGACCCCACACCCTGTGCCACCACCTGTGATGTGTAACACTGATGCAGGATCTGACTAACCTGGCTCTGCTGCACACAGTGGCTTTATTCCACTGTATCGATGTTAGCATGCTGTTAACACACAGTGTGTTTCTTCCAGGTGTACTTCAGCAGGCATGATGCATTGCAGCTATGACTATCACTGTGACATAGTTTACAGCACTGTTACCTCTGATGATGTAGTCTCCATCCATGTGCCATTTCATTGATGTGTGTAGTATTGGCAGCATGTGTGTCTGTGTGTGCAGTACGTGTGTGATGTGTGTAGTACACATGTATACCTGCTTACAAATGCATACACGACATTACACGGGCTTCACCATTCGTACACTAGCTTACTCGTTCTTCCACACGCGCACACGGGCTAACACGCATGCACACATGCTTACACGGGCTTACTGGTGTGCACGGGCACAGACACACTGTGGGCAGGTTTGCAGGTCACATCGGTGGTATCCATGGCATACGCCGTCAGTCTCCTGACGTTCCCTAGGATAGCTCATGACATGCCTCTTCCACTGAGTACTGACAGCACACATGTGACACTGCTCCGGTGAGGTTACAGTGTTTTGTACATACACACTCCTGTTGTCACCTATCTTCTACTCTAATAGTCCCCTTAACCTACACTACACTGTAGAGGCTTGGCCCATATGGCATGACATGTTTTGATTCACTATCCTCAGCCTCACTTGCCTCACATTGCCTACAAATGCTTCGTTACATCCCTGACAGAGCGCTTCCACACATAGGTACCAGTACGCAGTAGCCATGTTGTCTCCAGCTTGCCATTCATCTGCATGGCGTATTAACATCTAGCTAAACGTACATTTTGTATGTATATTATCCATATGTCTTGTTTTGAAGCACAGCGTGTTCTCGTGGCGCTGCGCTACGCTTCCACACCAGGGATCGGGGGAGGACAATAACTGGTTCATTGATATCCAATGAACAAAGCCACCACTGGCCTTGGACTTGGACATTGGCATGCTTCTTCGACTGTATTCATACTGTATTTGCAGCTGTCATTGCTCCGTTTAGCAACGTGCAAAATGTTAGCCGCTTAACATCCAGGTACATTTCTGCACATAACTCTGCTCTTGCACGGACAGCTTACTGTTTCATGAATCGCGTAATTACATGGGGTTACCACCTGTCCCACTTTGCGAGGGACAGTCCCTCTTTGGGCAGTTGTGTCCTGTAAAAAATGTGAAAAAATGGCAAATGTCCTGAGATTTTAGGACAAAATTATTTTCTATATTTTATGTAATAGTTGCATTAAACAGTTATTCTGTATCTGAAACACCTAAATGTTATAAGAAACAGAATAAGGAACTAAATTGCTACAAGAATAAACTTTTATTCAGGCAAAACACTGAAGTTCTGTCCTTTGTACTGGCTGTGGGTATGTTTTGCCCTGAAATAACTGATGTTTGTAGCACAAATGTCCCACTTTGGGCATTTGGAAAGGTGGCAACCCTATAATTACATCATTTGCATAGCTTACACATACAAATGGGGTATGTTGCAAATCCCAACATTGTCCGTGCAATGTTCGTGTTACGGGCAGTTTTGCACACCCATGCAGGTGTTTGCTGAATAGCCTGGCAGTCATCTTTCCTTGCTGTACTCTCACTCAATCCATACACGTCGGAGGCTTTGCTGTGTGCTATGTCTATTTGTGGTGTATGCATGGCTGTGGGTATGTCCCACTGTCATCATTGATAAAGGTGACACCCTGTAGGTACTTCCTGTAGACTGCTGTGTCATTTGACATGTCAGCACATACCTGCGGATGAACTTCCTACTGCAGCGCTTTTCATACCTTCTGAGTTATCTTGCAGTTGATAATGCTGTTTCCTCAGACATGTATCTGTTTCTGATCATACCTATCAACCTCCTAGTGCAAAACATCTGTACAAAGCCTAACATGATGGGGGGACAGATAGGGGCAGATTCTACATATTGCTCTTACAAACGTAGATAATTGACAGTATTATAGGTTTTGCATTAGTATGACCTTTCTGAGGGATTTGGGGTCTTAAACACATATGTTTATCATTATTTAATGACGTCAGTTCTCAGGTATTTGGCAGACAGGTACAGATTGTGAGAGGAACACACCACACATATGAGGCATACATCTGCACATTCGTACAGTTGCAAGGTATGTTTCTGATACTGGACATCAATTTCCTTACGCCAATACACACAATACATGGAGCCATCACAGGCCAGTTACCATTACATTCCTATTGCAGGGCACACCCACCCACTGGGTTATTCCTCACACAGGCCAACAGGTGCTTATCCACACTAATTATTCCATCATGTACTTTATGTGTATGCCAGTATTTGCGCTTTCCGTCAGTGGCAGAGCTCACGTACGAGTATGGTGGACTGGACACTGTATCGGTGACAATGCATGACACCCTGAGGGACATATGCCTTTTGAGTCTATTAACCTTCCACATTGACTTTCACAGGCCATACATTGTAATTCACATTTGTGGACAAACATGCTTATGACTTGTACATGTTTTGTCATTTGTCCTGATGTCTTTCTTCTCACCTGTCCACCTAGTATCACTAGTTCTGTACATTTCATTAGGACGTGTTACTTTCATACCTCTCACCTGTACACATTATGGGTATATGCCCTGGGGTTTGACCTATGATTCTGTTACATTTGTCATGATAATGTGCCTTTCTGGTAGATTGCTGGCAAGCCATGATGGACTGTGCGGTTAGGTAATCATGACTGACATTTCTATTTCATGATTACTAACTCTCATAACATTCATATTCCTGACTACGCAATTATTCTATCAACGGTCTGACTTTGTCTGAGGTATATTTAATATAGTCCCTATTTGTCTGTCGTGTATTATGCCTTAGTCCAGCTGTCTTATTCTGACATTCTGGCAGGTATGGTTACCATCGTGGTCGTACGCATGTCCATTCATGATAATCGCCTACATGACACTGATATAGGTCCCTATGTTTTCCCCCAATGGTTTACACAATATCCAGTAGATGGGTTGCACCTTTTTGGAGAATGTAGGTGTGTGCTATACCCACATAGGTATATTGATCACTCCCATGGGGCGTACCTAATAGATCTGTGCCAACCAACACCTTGGCCCAATTCTGCATACCCATGATTCCCATACCTGACACACCTCCACAGTACCCATTAGACATGTTTAATGTGAGTGATAATAAAGTGTGAGGACACTTCCAAGCACTCCCCACTCTGCGGATATCAGCTCATACGTCATACATTCAATCGACCCATGTGTTATTACCCTTGCACCTGCTACTGTTGCATGTACACCTATATCGTAGTTGCAGGTGTGACTTCTTTTGCATCAATGACAGTTCGCACTTCATACAGGATCAATTTTTGGGATCCTGCAAAGGACACCTATATTCATGTTTAACGTGTAGAACTTGCAGGCCCTGTCACACTGGTACTTTCCAGGCAATGGTTTGGAAACCATCGGTGTATTCTCCTTTCATGCATGTCTGTCTGTCTATCCATATTAGCTATACCGTGACCTATTTATGTACATGTGTTATATGTACAGGGACATATATTTGTTGTGTATATATCTATTCATGTATCGTGTGTGTATAGATATATATATATATATGTACATATATACATATGTCTGTACATTCCTCATCTCGTAATTTGCTTTGGATTATGTCTGTGGATATATGTGTATATATATCTCCATATCATACCTTTCAACTGTACAGATTTCCGCTGCATGTATAGCTGTTTGCCTCTTATCTTTGGTCCATTTTTCATAACTTTGTGTCTATCTGGCAATTTAGTGGCATATCATTAAAGACTGACGTTGGTAAATAATGACAAACATTTCAGGTTACGACTTCATGCCCTTCAGAGAATCCATGCTAGTGACACACCTGTTATTCTATCCACTTTCTATGTTTGTTAGGGCAATATCTGGGGATTGTCCCTATTTGTACCAGTTGTTGTTATGGCTTTGTCCGGTTTCGTACTTTACGGGTTTAACAGGTATGAGCCATGTACATAGAACGTGGGGAAAACACCATTCATTTTCTATTCTGTGAGCAGATTACACACGCGCAGGCGCACTTGCATATCCTTATTGTGGGTTACATATGTTTCATAGATAGTTGTGCTTCCATGAACTTTCATAATTCTGACCGTAACAGTTACATATCTGTATTCCAGTTTACGGACTACTGCAAAACACACGTTCACCTTTACATATTTAAATGTGTGTACTGCACGAACGCTTTCATTACACTTTCAAGTTATATGTGCAGTGGTCGTAGGTCAACCGGGACTGCATTCACATTGGCCGGATACCGGAACCACTATTCTATTGGTGTTCTCCCTCATTGATATGCATACCCATAGTACTTGGCTACATCAACAGACGCCTCACCACTTCACCTACGACACAGGCATCCATTCTCCTGCTGGGAAAAAGGTGGTACTACATATTACACATTCCCTATTGCCTACTGCTGTGGACTCCGGCTGCATTGTTAATCACTCCGAGGATATGCAGAACACCAAGGCATATAGTCCAGCCACATACAGGTCTTTGATTGTCAGGGTGTTCATGTAGTGATCTGGGTTTCGGCTTGTCCACCTGGTGAACGGAACTTCCCCGGCCGAGGCGAAATGTCAGACGAAGCATTTGGACAGGGATTATCTCCCTATTTTGAAGTTTTACCTGTGTTTATAGACACAGGTGTTTGGGCACCTGTCAGCAGCTTATTCTGTTGGCATTACATATTATGGGTGGGGTTGTTACAGTCCATACTCCACTGTGAGGGGTGTTCCCATTCACATTTGACTATTACCTGTATACAGTCATACGGGGATTATTATTTTTGGACATTAAGTGACTACAGGTATGCAGTTGTACATTACACAAGTGTGAAGGGCTGTTCCTGTAAATATGTACGGACCATACCTCTCAACCTCTTACAGCACCGAACCTGCGCAAAACCTACACGATGGGGGGACAATTAGGGACACATTTTAACGATTGCTCTTACAAGCTTAGAATGTTAATAGAATTAGGTTTTGCATTAGCATGACTTTTCTGCAGGTTGTGGAGTCTTATACTCAGGATATTTCTCATTATTTAGTGACATCAATCCTCAGCTATTTACCACACTGGTGCAGATTGTTGGAGGCACACACCAACACTATGGGGCGAACCTGTGGTCATTCTTAGGGTTGCCACCTTTTCGACTACCCAAAGTGGGACATGTTCTGTAGAGATGTCAGATTTTCCAGGGCAAAACATACCTACAGCCGTGCATAGTACTGAACTTTAACCTTTTTTGTACATATAATAGCTTATTCTAGTAACATTTGAATTGCTTATGCTACTTCACATAACATATTGAGGATTCATATATAAAATAACCATTTTATGCGGCTATTAAAGTAAATTAGGAAATAAACTCTCAGGACATTTGCTATGTCTTGATATTTTTCACAGGACACAACTGCCTACAGAAGGATTGTTACTCGCAAAGTGGGACAGGTGGTGACCCTAGTCATTCTGTGAATATCCGGACAGTTGAGTGGTATGGCATGGACCTCTGTAATACGCTGTTGTGTTCTGGCACAGCAGTAGCTCAGCATTAAAGACTGCAGTCGGAACGTGCTGACAGACAGTTGGGTTTCAGACTTCATACTCCAGACATTAATGCCAATGTGCAAACTGTTATTCTATCAAATTCTATGTTTCTAAGAGATATGTTTACAGATTGTCCCTGATTTTGGACCTTTGTCTCACTTACATTCACGGCTCTGTCCAGATATCTTGCTCACACAGGTTGACAGGTATGGTCAGTCATGACTGCACACAGTCAGTGTCCCTCACACTTGATCAGGGATGACCTGTTTACGTAGTGTCTTCCTCGCCCTCATGGCGTTTTCCACTTTGCAAATGTGTGCATTATATTCTCCCTCCTATTCGTGCCTGGACACATGCATCACGGGAAGGTATTTTATCCTGGGTGGTAGGTTATGCATGCCCACTTAGGGATGGACAGTGTCATGGACCTCCACTGCACATTCTGACTTGTGTCCAGATATCTACTGGATTGGACATCATGTCGTCATACCCATTCTACTATTTACACAAGTTGGTCATCCCGTGAGGGATATCCCAAAAATTGGTCAAGACCAAAACAAGTTAGATAACGAAGATTTTTGTGGCTGCATGAAAATGTGCAGGGGGTTTTACCTGCAGGGGATACATGGTTTGCAATCCTGGCACTGCCTAGGGTGACAATACCTACTACATATGCATAGGGGTCACTGTGTATAGCTGTTTCTGCAACAAACCAGTGGACCAAGTACGGCTGGATTTGGTGGACATTCTGGTATGGTGGCAGGTTGTGTGTTGTGGAGGGTATGCTGGGTAGGCTATTATGCATCCAGGTGTGTTGCGTTTGTTATGGCCAGTTCCATCAGGACTCATCTGTGGGTATGTGACAGTGCCGTATCTATACATTTGTCTCGCATATTTCCATATTCATATGTTTGTGGGATTGTGTTCTACACTATGGCCTGTCTGCTTATCTTGCAGCTGTTTCTACATGAGGTTGTGTTTCTTTCCACTTCACCCGCTGCCCCCTCATACACCTCCAGTTCACCTTTTCTGCATAAGACACAAGTATCGCCTTTGAGGAATTTACTATTAAACACACACCCCTCACACGCGAATTACTCACACCCCATAGTGCACTACTTTGGTTGTTGGCCCATGACACGGCCAGAGTTACACATTGACTACCCTACATGTGTCAGGTACCTTTATGGTTGTGTGGACTACCCTGCCATGTTTGCTTTCCACATGCTATACCTCATGCACATAGGTACATGCCCTTACTTCACTTTCATTACTTGGTTGGTGTATCCGGGTACTACCCGTTCGACTGTGTCACATACACGTTCGGATTATACAGCTGCCTTCTGGATTTTGCCAGCCTGTTCTACTCATTGGTAGGATGGCACCTTTTCCTATGTCCAAGCTATTCCTTACACATGTCCGACTGTTGGGGACATTGCCTCCCCACAGTCAACGGTTGTGTTTCCACCTTTTCAATTGGCCACTGTGTGACATAGGGTTACCACCTGTCCCACTTTGTGAGGGACAGTCTCTCTTTGGGCAGTTGTGTCCTGACATGTAATTGTCAACATGGCAAATGTCCTGAGATTTTAGGACAAACATATTTCTTATATTTTATGTATAGTTGCATTAAACAGTTAATTCTGTATCTGAAATACCTGACTGTTATGAGAAACAGAATAAGCAACTAAAATGCTACAGGAATACGCTTTTCTGTAGGCAACACAGTTATGTTCTGTCCTTTGTACTGGCTGTGGGTATGTGTCGGCCTGTACAGTCTGATGTCTGTACCAAACATGTCCCACTTTGGCTATTTGTAAGGGTGGCAACCCTACTGTGACAGCTGCAGTGAACACAGCATATTTTACAGGCCGACACATACCCACGGTCAGTTCAGCAGATAGAACTTACAATTCTTGCCTATATCTAAGTTTATTCATGTAGCATTTCGGTATCTTATTCTGTTTGTTATGACATTTATGTATTATACGTCCAGTGAAATATGTTTAATGCAACTATTGCATGACGTCTACAGAGGAATTATGTCCTATATTCTCTGGACATTTGCTAGTTTTACATGTTTGTCAGGACACATCTGCCCACAGAGGGACTGTCGCTCGCAAAGTGGGACAGGTGGTAATCTTGGCCGATGGTACGGAACATACTGTTCCTTTTGGCCTACATGTGTCCGTGTTGTTATGGCTCATTTATATGCTCCTTCTGTTTCGTTTACATGCGTATGCTATTTCTTATCACATTTGGTATGTGAAATACGGACATACCTTTTGTATGTGACTATTACATGGCTTGTGGGATATGATTCAGACATACGGTCACTACCTATATCTACATTTCTCCTTGTGTACTTTGTTATGGACACATCTGCACAGCTATGTTCCCTCCCTCAAATTATGGGTCAGCTGGTGACCCTCTCCGTTGGACTGGACGTACCTACTGGCGGCGCTCTAACATCTGATACGTCTCACTTCCACATGGTATAGCTATCAACACTATGTTGGACTACAGGCACACGGTTTTCCTGTCATTTGTTCATGGGTAGGGACCCGTTATTCCCTACTGTGCATTTGTGTTTGAGTCTTCATTTTCTGTTCGCAGGGACTCTGCTTTGCATACGTTTCAGTCTCCAAGGACACTGATAGGTACGATTACTATTGCTGGCAGAATATAATATTCAGCAGTTTAGGTTGCTCCTCGAAAGCCGACATTGATACGCCTCCATGCGCAACTTCGATACGCCCCTTGCACTCGCGCATGTTTCCTATGCACGTGGCTGTGGCGGCTGCGCGCCTTCATTAATATGCATATGGCGCGACTACTCCACATCTACGCCACACGGCCGGCGCAAGCCTTACGCCGGACTTGCACGGAGCTTCATGAATCCGGGGGTATATTTATTTCATTGAGAGAAACAGTCAAATAATTCCCTGAAGTGTGTAATAAATCGTGTATTTTACAAGTGTATAATAAACTGTCATATATAACAATACCCCCCCTTGTCTGGTTTCATAATTCTAATGCTTCTAGCATTCTTAAGTTCCTGAAGCACCCTTTGTTCCTCCACAGTTAAATTGGACTTAAAATGAAAACCAGCTAACTGTTTATCAAGCTGATATATCTTATGAGTGACTACTTTATCATATGTAGAAATAGTGGGGTGCATAGGGGGTATATACATACTCTACTTTTTTAAAGTATGTGAAGTATTGTCGGTGTGGTGGAATGTGCTGACAGCACTGGTGTCCTTTAAAATAATGGCCAAGTTCAATTTCCTAACATACCTTTTAACTTCACTAATACAATCAACTAAATTGAACTTTTTTGTGGGAATAGTTCATAGTTCATAGGTTCATAGGTTAGTACTAGGTACTACTTAACTGCCCGAGCCATTTAATTAAGCAGCCAGTTATCCCCTGTGAGATTCAAACCCTGTACCTTGAGTTTGTAAGGCAAACACCTTTAACCATTAGGCCACCCTCCCAATGTATTTAATCCCTTTGGACAACAGGTCAAAATGGGTCCTATTAAGTTCATACCCTGTATAATTGTAAATATGAAAATTCTTGTAGGTAAAAATTACACCATCTTGTAAAATACTTTCTTCTAACCCAAAATCATTGACCATAGCATCCCTTTCTCCTGGATGACCGTCGTTGACAAGCACCGTCAATGATGTCTTGGGTGTTGATAGTACTGTTGATCTCTCCTGCTCCGCCTTGTCCACTGTCTTTCCCTCTCTCTGTATTCCATATATAAAAAAATCAGAATTGCCTGCTGTTTCCTGACTCTGCTGTGTATTATACTTGTTATTTCTAAAATTTGTCTCAACTTTAAATAGATTTGAATGTTTGTTAAAGTTCTTTTCCCACATATAGGCTCTCCCACTTTTATATTGGTCCAAATCCCTATGTAATTTCTTCATCTTGCGACCATACACTTTTTGTATGTTGTATTCTGCATTAGAAAACTGCTTGGCATACAGATTCTCCCATTGGGAAAAAAGCAAATCATTCCTAATCATTGTGTTTAATTTCTCCACCTCTTGTATTAAATGAACTAACCTGTCATCGTTGAATAAGCAGTGACATATATTTAAAACCACTTTGGTCAGAAAATTTGTTAAACTCTTGTATAACATTCTCTGTAACATCCAAACCCATAGGGTATTTAAAAAACCTAAGTCCCATTGGGACAATTTTCATTTCTAAACATTTTGATAAATAAGCATTATCTAACTTTATACTATTGATTTGAAATAACTTTCTACTCAAATCATAAACAAAATCCTTTAAAGTACCCTTATGCATATCCTTCGGTGTATGCGACCTATTGACAGCCACATCGGAATGTGCATTGTCAAAAAAATAATTTTTGTCAAGAAATGCTTTAATAGGATCTGCATTGTGTGCTGCATTTTTACCAATAGTTCCAGATGTAATCATGTCCGACATGTTAGTGTCCACAGCCTCATTAGTTTTGATAGCCCCCTTAGCCGTAGTAGCATAAGTAAAATAGGGTTTCATTCTCTTCGGTTTGGTGCCTATCCTATTAGCTTCCTCGTCACCGTCACTGAAAGAGAAGTCAAATGTAAAGTCTGGCGTACCCAGCTTACTACTGCTGCATTGAAATAATTACTTAGAATACTCTAGTAACCATCCGAAGAAGCAATTTATGAACATCTACAAAGGGCAACTTATTAGAGCAGTCAGGATGACATCTGCATATATGGATATGTTGGATGAAGTTACATATATTACTTCACTATTTAAGGACAGAGGATATGATGTTAAAGCCATGTCTAATGTTAGGAAATACGTAATTAATGAGTGGGGGAAAAATATATACACCCCTATTGGGGGAAAGGTATAACATCAGTACAGATAAGGTGGCTCAAAAATCAGTTGCCAAGAAGACAGATGATAAATGTTTTGACAGGACATGCATTTTGGAATATGGGCTACATACAGGAAAGATTAAGAGAATTCTGACTGAGAATTGGCGTATTATATCAGTAGACCAAGATATTGCCCCTATTTTAGGCCACAGCCCTAGGTTTGTTAATAAAATTGGCATTAATATTAAATGTATTTTAGAGAGGGGCTCCTTCACCAGGAGACCCACTTATAGGTGTACAACCAAATGTGGGGCGTGTAAACTATGTTACTCTATATTTCAGGGTGATAGTGTGACACTGGACAATTACAACCACACTCGTATACACTTTTGTGGAGGCAATTGTCTAATGAAAATGGTTGTTTATCTTGCTGTATGTAAGACCTGTTCTGAGTTTTACATAGGCAAGACTCAAAGGAGTCTCAACAAACGTATTTACTCACATTTGTATAGTATTAAAAGAAAAAATGACAAAAATGCGTTGTATAGACACATTAAGAAATATGGAGAAAATCATTATTTTAACTTTGGTATAGTAGATATAGTGCAGGTCAATCAAAGAGGGGGAGATTTTAAAGGTTTACTTTTATACAAAGAACTATGGTGGCAAATTTACACAGACGCCTCTGTTACACCAGGCTTGAATGACACAATATCTATTAAACCATTACTGGCTATAAAATGACATAATATGATATATTTCAACCATCAGATGTACATATTTATTAGATGTTTTTCATGTCTCGAGAGTAGCTAATGTTTAGATAGTATAATGAATTTTTATATATTTTTATGATACACATATTTCAAATTAAGATATGTTTTATATATACTTTTAAGTAATACATTATATTTGGATTAATTGAGGATTCGAAGGGATTTTAATTGGGTGTTGTATATATGTTTATAATTATATATGTTTCATTAGTATGTTTTGTGCCAGTAAATAAGTATGTATTTCTTTAAATTTTTGGGGCTGATTCCAAAAGGAATTGGCGCCAAAAAAGCTATTTAATGATCCGATAACTTTGTAACAGTGTTCTGATGAAGCTTGTATTCAAACAAGTGAAAGTGCTTAACCTTTTTGGAGATTTGGATTTAATAAATGGTTTTATTTTTCATTTGAAAATTTAGTTTGTGACACAACGTTCTTTGTGCTGCGTGGTTTTACTGGTGGGACTGTAGTTTTGCAACAGTGTGTGGAATTCCCAAGACACAGAGGAGCGTTAGCGTACAGTGGACTTGTTTTTTTGTTATTTGTCACGTATGGTGGGGAATACATCTCATTTGTTACTCACTCTCCTGTACACTGTAGAAAGCACGACATAGGCAGGGGTGTGTATCTCACACATGTGAGGTATCTGTATGTGCGTGACATATTTGTATTTAATAGTGAATGCCACAGTGTGTGTTTGTGTGTGTGTGTGTGTGTGTGTGTGTGTGTGTGTGTGTGTGTGTGTGTGTGTGTGTGTGTGTGTGTGGCTGTCTGGTCCCTGGAGTGAGGATGTATGTTACCATAGTGAACTGATAAGACCCCTCGCCCCATCCAGGTGATGCAATCTACTATCCATGTTGATGTCCCCGATCTTAGGCCATACTGACTACCTGTACATATGTAATCTTTGTGGCGTGTCATGTAAGTGCACAGTACTGTAATGATTTGCACATAGGCAGGGGTCCTCACCTCAACACTAGCAACTGTGTGTGTGTGTGTGTGTGTGTGTGTGTGTGTGTGTGTGTGTGTGTGTGTGTTACTGTGTCGGTGAATCCGTGAGCATGTGGGTGTGTTACTGTGTCTCTGAATACATGTGTGTGAATACCTGACTGTGTGGGTGCAGTTGTGTGTTCCTATCCTGTCATGGGAACGTATATCACTGCTTCCCAATGAGACATCATGCTTCTCACTGTTCTATACCCTTGTCATCAGCTAGACCGCTCTCTTACCTCTCCACCCAGTATGGATGTCACATCTGTAGCCACAGTAGCTTAATACACAGCTATCATGCTCTTGGATCAGTAGATCTGTAGATGTGTTTGGAATGTGGGACTTTCTAACTGTGATGTGGAAGCTACAAGGTGCATGCTGGTAGTTTCAGACATACCTGTGAGTAGTCCACATTTACATATGGGACACTAACTGCAAACACTGACATCCACCGGCACATGCAATTAGATCTGAAGGAGGAAAGCAGAACATCATGACCAACATGCAGTTACTGTTGTTACACAAGACACATACTGTTAGTAGTACAAAATGCACTGTAAACATGTACTACATGGTATGTGTGCTGCCTGTCAGCAGTACACAACAATTGTAATCTACACTTATCTTCCTAGTCTGTTCAATCTGTGCATCAGACCATATGAACATGTCCCTGCACCGATGGTGTGAATGACAGGGATGTGGCACAGGCATCATCATAAGCACAGGGTGATAATGTTTGCCAGAGGCCTAGGCTGCACCATTGGATAATATCATGTGTGTAGGTTAGGGCCTTTGCTCTAACTGGGCGTGTGTGGATGTTATGCATGTGTGTGTTGCAGTGCCCTACATATGTTTCCAGTGTGTGCATGTATGTATGCACACAGTTCTGGCATGTGTCTGGCCTACACAGGGGTATTATTGACAGCTGCAGACTGTACAGGCCAGGTTTTACAGTTCATGGTGACCGGCCATGGCCACGTGACCTGTGTCTGCCAGAAGCTGCACAAGCACTACCAGGCAGAGGTGCAGATTGAGTACTGTCTGATGACACATGTCTACTGGAACCATGTCCCTGTTGGGACCATCCAGGGCCACGTGCACGTGGCCTGCTGTGTCCAGGTGTGGACAGCACAGCACCAGCTGCACTGCTGCTGCTACCGCCACTATGGCATGTGAGGTAGCTCGTTCACGTAGACCTGAAACAGGTGATGTAGCAGGCCTACGTCCACGTGCCCAATGCCTCAATCCTACCAGATGTTCCAGCACAGACAGCTCATGCTTGCGGATTGTCATGCCACGGTTAAGGACTCCAACCATGTCACCCAATCATCTATCCAAAGCTTCAGCAGTTTACTGTTGAGCATTTACCATTGCCTGGATGTTGTTGTTTAAAGAATGGACAGCAGCCCTCTGAAGCCTCTGATCTTCTCTGTTGTGCCATTCAGCACATGCCTGTGCCTCCATTACAGCCTGAAACATGCATCTGGTGACACCAGCTGCTGCCCTCTGTTTTGCAGGGGCAAGTTGGCCAGAGGTCCTCCTATGAGCAGCACTGGCCACATGCCTGTGTGGGGCATCACCAGTCAGTTGGCTGACACCATGGTGTGCAGGCACACCTTCCATAGCCTCCACACTTTCCTGTTCCAAGCTACCACATGCCAACTGTCTTTCCTCTATGGCCACTGGTGATGGGGTATGTGTTGGCATGAGAACTGTGTGCGAGGATGAGGGGGATATAGGTGGAATGGCAACCAATGGCACAGATTCAACCCCTGACAACCCTGCCTAAGCCTCAATCATACGTTCATCATCACTGCTAGAGTCTGTGGAGACACTAACATCAGATGGACTGCAGGAGGGGAACGTACTTACATCACCTGTGAGGGGCAGACAAGAACTGTGCATTACAATTTATACAATAGACACACATACACAGACACACACACATACACACGCTATGGCACCCAACATGCATGTGATATGACAGAAGGCATACAACATGCATGTGATACAGCAGATGGCATGCTGCTCAGACAATAATGGTGGTAGTTATCATGCATCCCTGGGTTGCACACAACAGCATGCATGTGTCATAGCAGAAGGCATGCAAATTACACAATCATAGTAGTAGTTAGCATACATCCCTGTGTTACACCATGTAGACCAGCACAGGTTAACAGTACATCTGCCTGATGTGTGGCATATGACCTTGACAATCACATGTAGTATGACATGTGATCTGCTGATGTGTGCAATGACATGCATACATGTTTAACACAATGGTGTCCTGTAAATATACAGTGGGTAATGGTGTCCCAATGCAGTGTTGTCTATCTGCCCTACAGATATACTACACATTTAGCTATTGTGCATGGCCATTGCAGGGAATCATGAGACATCTCTATTGCTATACAGTGTGAGTTACAGACACAGTTCATAGCCATGACTGTGTTCAGCTACAATACATATATACTGTGGAATGTGACCCACGTCACTGAGGTGTATACACACTAAATCATGATGTGGAATGTGTGGCACAGGTCACTGAAGGGTATACGGATGACACCCCTGCACATCTACAACCATATTGCTGCTGTCTGGCAACTATGGCCAGGCATGGCAAACTCATCGGTACACCATGTCCCACATGACATCAGTGTACCACACACACACACATTAGGAGCAAGGATGACAGTGATGTCCGACACCAGCAAGGGGAATGTACTGTATCTGTGGACTGATGTGGTTGTCTGTGTATGTATGTGGATACTGTACAGGTGACTGCTGTCATGTCATGACACACTCAAGATGTTCAACACATCTTATGTGGTGGATTGATGTTACACCTACACAAGATGTGCACAGGCCTGTAGGATGTATAGTGTTCCACATCTGCAATATAACCATTACACAAAGGCCATAGTTGGACCATGTGGAGCCAATGTACAACAGGGTGTACACACAAGCACATCATGTCTACTGTGTGTGTTGCTTCATGTCTCTGGCCATCCTCCATGGCCATTTGTGTACATGTGTTGGCCAAATGGTTGTGACGGGCATCTATTTCATATGTCTGTGTTGTCCCATATGACATACACCCATAGATGTCATATGATCCAGTGATGACAGGGTTATGCAGACAAAGGGTGGTATGTTTGGTATGTGGGATATGTTTTTCAGGATAGTTAGGCAGTGTTGCAGCCAGCCCACTGGATGTCATGGACATGTCAGATAGCACATCACATTGTGTGACATTCATAGCAGGGGTATGATCCACACCGGTGAATCCTGTGAGCTGGCCATACTCCAGCTCACTGTGTAGTACTGTTTGTATTCCCCACATGTGTAGTTCTGATCTGTAGTACATGTCTCTACAGTGAACAGCACCTCCACCATTGTATGCACAGCTGTCAACACATCTGGCAATGACAGTTTGTGAGGTTTCATGTCAGTGTTTCACATAGTTTGCAAGTATTGCACATGGGTAGCCATGCATTGCAGGTCCGACATGTATATTGTGACAGGACCATACATTATGTGTACATGTGGTAAATGGTCACATGGCAGATAGATCTGTGCATTAACATGCCTGATAAATAATAACAGTCTCACCTGCAATGGGCTGCTGTCACAGCGGAATGCCAGAGGTACCTAAATAGGAGTGACACAGCAGTATGAGCATTATCCATGCTTGTATGATAGCTGCAGGGTGCAATGTGCATGTTAACACATACACCAGTACAATAGACTATGCTATGGAGTATTTACATGTGTGCATTCACAGAGTAGCATACTATAGTATGCGGCATGTGTGTATACATGCCTTGCATATGATGTTACATTACATATTGTACAGTGACACGTAACTATATGGAATATAGTTGTTATATGTGCAGTAGTGACTTACCAGGCAACTCCAGGCTCAGTGGTTGAGAGACACCCACCTTCACGATATCAGCTAAGGCTTGTGGATGTTGTTCTGCAGGTGTCCCCAGGTTGGCCAGTAGCTCCTCGGTACGTGTGAGTGGGGGCTGGGTTGGTGGACCACCACCTGTTGCACCTTGTTCCCTGGTGATTGCATTTGCATGCTGTTTCACCCATCTAATGAGGTCTGCACAGTGTCTGCACACCTGCTGGTATGTGCGGTTATGGCCACCCACATCATTAACCCTCCTGCGAAGTTCCTGCCACAGGGCATCCCACTGCTGTGCATCCTGTGGCACATAGCTGAACAGGACATCATGATTGTCATGTAGATATGGGATGAGGGCCTCATCCTCCAAGCGGGTATAAGGTGGTAGCCTTGCATGCAGCATACCTGGAAGACATAATGATGGAGACAGGTCACAGTAACTCACAGAGCTGTACAGAGCTACAGCTGAACATACATGTGTATCATATTTATTATGATTAAATAGTTGTCTTTGCAAATCTACATGACACTGACACCACTGACATGTTTGTGTCACACACATTTGACACTCAATGGTGATTGGATATTATCACCATATATGTGTGTGTGTGTGTGTCACCTGACTACATTGCTCATACTCCATGTGGATGCTGTCTTAATGTGGGCATGTCTGTTTGCCTGTACTGGTGTTCTTATCTATCAGCACATGCCTGGATGTGTCCACATTAATGCAGTCGACATTGATGCTGTGTATATGTCACATATAAAGACTTACACTGCCTTAACGGACATGACCTGTGACCCTGCAGACTTGCTCATGGAAGGTTTTGCATGTATGTGTTTTGACATATACATCAACACGGCACTGTACAGCAGTTCAACATCCTGCCATGTATCACCTGTATTGCACATGTGATACACATGGGACACTGGGTAGCCAGATGGTATTTGCAGGGATGGATATCAACTATAGCATGTACGGTCAAAGTCAATTAGTAGGCTATATGCCCTGGACCATGTATGAATTTAGGATGAAATGTTGCCTAGCTGTAACCAACAGGTGGGTTTCTGGGGCCAGGTAAAACAGTTCCACATAACTGATCCACAGGGGTAATGATACATTTACGATGCAGTCATCACACCATGTCTGAGAGGGGGGCAATGTGCAGCTTCACTGGACAGGGATGCATAGTATGGCAGGAGTATGTAAAGTGTATGGGACAAGGATCTGTCCAGCATGTGGTGATCCTTATACTAGGAAGGTGGATGTCCATGAAGTATGTGTTTGAGATCAGGATGTATATGTGTAGCATGTCCAACATCACTGGGTTGGACATGGCTTTATTCAGGGTAGGCATCATGCTACATAGTGGAGATGGGGATTGGGAAGGCTGGTGTAGGCCAACTGAACATGGCCAATACCCCTTAAAGGAAATATGTTATCTAATATGGGTCACTTGACTGTTGAGTATGGCTGGACAATGATCTCTATATTCATGGATGGCACCCTGTCATGACTAGGGTTGCCACATACGACTAACTGGCAGGTGTGGTGACGTAACTATCACAGGAAAGACAACTGCCTAGCTGCATCCCTTACACACAGTGTCCATTATGTTAACCGCTGCCTAGGTGGTAGTTCATGGGTACAGGGTTATTAACATAGGGGTGACAATGCAATATGTAGCTGTCAGATTGTGGCGTATGTCACACACCTCACCCACAAAGCCCCTTCTGTATGTTGTCTACAACACTCTGAGTCAGCTATTGCACCTAGGTCATAGTCATTCGCATACTTCAATAGGCAGATGCCTTCTGTTAGTCTGTGTGGTATAGACTACAATGAGGGGGAGTACAATGAATTAACCCTGTCATACTGTAGCTGGCACTGGTGTGATGTGCATGTATTATTCAGATGCCTTCTGTAGTGTTGGTTCTGCCAGCAGTCCCATTGCAAAACACTCCTGTGACATAGGAATGTACATCTAGTATACTGAGTGTAGGTGGAACACAGTATGGGTGATGATGTCCTATGACCTGGCAAGGTTATGATATGCAGTGTGAAATCAACCTTACTGTCATCTACATCTGTACTGCTGACATCAAATAAGTTGATCAAGGTTCATGGCCTTTTAGACCAGACTCAGCAGGGTAGTAGGGAAGTACTTCCCATTATCAGTGGTGCCTCCCCCTTTGTGGGTTGTGATAACTGTTGGTGTGCACCATTCAGTATGTACACAGCCTGACATGAAGCTATGTTTTACATGATGTGTATGTGGAGAGCAACTTGTTTTGCCATATGTGTATGATACAACCTGGGATGTGGACAGGTCCCATGCAGCCTGAGTGCAGCTTGTACCTGTATGGTTGTGGTTACAAGGGCTCTGTAGTGTACATGGATATATGATTGTGTACCTGTTGGGGGGGTAGTGTGTTTATGTTATCCAAGACCCTATCTGGATTGCTTATTCATGTTCAGCACTTGTTCAGAACTTTTAAGCACTAAGTAAGTTACTAATTACTATAGCACTCAATCTTCCTCATTACCTAGAGGTAAACAGTTTTTGTACATACTTTTCTCACTTGCTTAGAGTAAAACAACTCTTGTACTCACTTTCCTCACTTATCTAGGGGAAAAGAGTTTTATATTCAGGCTTGTCCAAGGGTCAGCTCCCAGTGTTCTCTCCTGTCTATCTGATGAATCTGGGCATCTTGCGTCAATGTAGAAATTGCTTCATGTACACAGACAACCCTCTCCGCCTATCACCCAACACTACAACCTGTGAGAGATGCACTGATCTAGCCAAACTGGAGGTAAAGATCTCTCCAACCAAGACTAAACTTGACAGTCATGTGGAGAAGGTAAAGATTTGCACCACACCATACTCATCACATAGTCTCACTAAATCTACACCACCATAATCCACACATAGTAACACAAAAACATTTGCGGAGGCTCTCAATAATAATCTGTCTAAGCAACAGATACCTCCAAAGCGGAAACACAAGCAGCCTCCATCCCCCAACACAGTCTCAATGACACATAGCCCACAGACTCAGTGTGCCACTCAACCACAGCCAATAAGGCAAAACAATGTACCTAACACACTAGTCACAGGTGACTCTATAGTCAGGTACACTGATGTCCCACTCACCAGGTTAAACAAGGAAAAGGTTACTGTCAGCTGCCTGTCAGGTACCACGATCCGCCACATAACCCACGCACTCAGGTCACTCCACAACAAGTACAAATATGACTCTGTCATTGTCCATGTTGGTGTGAATGAACTGAGACATACCTCCCTGGACTACATGAAAAGAGACATGGAAGAGCTCTCCGATCTTGTAGCCCAGGCAGGTATGACCCTAGCCCTGAGTAGCATTCTGCCATCACCCAGAATGAGACTGCAGTACGAGGACAAAATGATTGACTTCAACAATTGGCTAAGCTTCTGGTGTCATTCTAAGGGGATCCAGTATCTATCTGCTTGGGATGACATGGTTGACAGACCACAATGCTTTACCACATGTGGCCTGCACCTGTCGCCCCAGGGATTCTGGATACTGACTAAGGCTCTTGCTGCTCCTATAGTGCCTTCTTTAGGCAAGGTTCAAATAACATATTCACCACCATAACAGGAACAGGCAAGCACAAACTGAGGGTAATGCTACTCAATGCTGGAAGTCTAAATCTCAAAATACACTCACTCGAGGCACTCCTTGTAATGGAGAACATCGATATCCATGCAGTGACTTTGTAAGTAAGTATCAAACCCCAGACCTTGGGCTCACCAGACTGCATGAAGTACCACCAAGCCACAGCAAACATAGGAAACAGACTGAGGCCTGGTTCAAGGCTCCAGAGAGCACCCCTGCACTACCAGGCTATAACTCATACCACACTTTTCGGCCATGTAACCTGGACCAAAACACCCAAGGCGGAGGTGTGTCCATATTTGTTAAGGATATCCACCCCTCCAGGCTAGTTGCTTAGCACAATGCATCTGAAGTTATCCAAATGCAACTACCTCTGGGCTAAACTGCAATCCAAATTGTAGCTTGCTACAGATCCACCACCATGCCCCAAGATTCCCACGCCTCTTTTCTTGATGTACTGGAAATTATTAGGGTTCAACCAAACACCCTACTAATGGGCGACTTCAACTACCCCACCATTAACTGGGAAAACTACTCATGTACCAACTCATTAGCGCAACGCTTTCTGGAATTCATAAACTCCAATGCCCTGGATCAACTTATCCACACCTCCACCAGGGGCAACAATATCCTAGACCTAGGCATTACCAACATGAGTGACCAACATGAGTTCCACACCTGAAGTCAACTCCTCGTTGGTCCGATCCAATCATAAGCTAAACACCCTTGATATCCACATCCCGCCCCCACCCCCCATTAAGGAAACCACAGTATAATATTTCTACAAAGCCAGCTTCATGCTTCTTAAGACCGAAGTGGTGAACTTCATGACACCCATGCAGATGGACAATACAGTTACAACTGCTGAATCCTACACAAATGCACTCTATAAGCACTTACACGAGTGCATGGATCGTGCTATCCCAAACAGAACCAAGACGCTATCCTCCGTCCCCTGCCATAAACAAACTGTACAACAGAAGGAAGAAACTGTTGCAAAAGAGAGTACAATCCCATGAGTGGAGGAGCTTCCTGATCAGCCTCAGTAAGAAGCTGAGATCCCTTATAAGATCCTCCAAAGCTAGCTACGAAAACAAAACCGCCACTAATTCCAAGGACAACCACAAAGCATTCTATAACTATGTCAAAAATCCCAATGGCAACACCCAGATCTGCTCTGAGTTACAGCACAGAGGCATGAACATTACAGAACCAACTGATATTGCTAACATCCTGGCAGATAGATTCAGTGCTACCTTTCCCCCCTCTCACCCCCTAAAGGGCCCATATCTATACAGGAAGAATGCAGAGTCCTTGTAATCATAACTATGCAGGTAAAAGCTGCACTCTCTAAAGCCAATATCACAGCATCCACGGGACCAGACAGCATCCCAGGCTGCATTTTACACGAACTTCAGAATGAACTGGCTCCTCACTTAAGCAACATGTTCAATAATTGCTTTGCATCAGGCTTTGTGCCCCCTGAATGGCGCACAGCAAAAGTTATCCCACTCCACAAAGGTGGTGCCACAACGGAGCATGGGACCTATTGTCCTATAAGCCTGACTAGCCTGGTCTGCAAGGCTATGGAGCACATCATCATGGATCTCATTCACAGAGACATTGGGTACCTCCAAACCTTTGACCCCACCCAGTTTGGCTTTGTTAAGGGCAGACCATGCTTTCTAAACCTGGTAGACTTCTTTGAGACAGTTTTCAAGGCATTAAATAAGGGTAAGGAGGTCCACACAGTCTATCTTGATCTCTCAAAGGCTTTCAACACCATTCCCCATTCTGGTATTATCAATATACCCAGCCACCTGAACATTAACCTCTACGTCATGAGATGGTTTCCAAAGTGGCTCATGGACAGAACCCACATAGTGGGAGTTGCATACCCTAGGTCCCACTGTAAACCAGTTACAAGTGGCGTCCCCCAGGGCTTAGTCCTAGGACCCCTCATGTTCAGTATATACTTCTCTGAGGTACAGGCAAGCACAGGAAGACTTTGGCTGAAAAGGTTTGCAGACGACTGCAAACTAGGGGCCATAATTGGTTCCCCAGCTGATACAGACATCCTCCAGAAGGGTCGCACTGAGACGGATACCTGGTGTCAATATCATGGCCTCAAGCTGAATGCCAAAAAGTGCATAGTCATCCCCTTTGAATAAAACTAATTACCCATGGACTACCACATAGGTGCTAGTCGCCTACATACAGAAAAGGTAATAAGGTATCTGGGAACCCAAGTAGATAGCAATCTCTCCTTTGATAATCATAATGCCAAGGTGGTTAGAATATCCTTCTACGTGTCCCCCCCTAATCTCAAATGGGTTCACACCCAGAACAAAGGAGGCCATTGTGCCTCTCTACTCATGACTTATTAGACCCATTAAAGAATACAACACCCCATTTGGGATGCACCTTACAAGACAATTGCAACAGCTTGAAAGACCACAACAGTACCACACCAAGAGGATTACTGACCTCAAACAGATGACCTATGCAGCCCATCTAAAGAAACCCCAGCTGTACTCGGTTGCATACTGCATACTCAGAGGTGATCTCTGCTTGACATACAAGGCCCATGTCCAACCCAGTATTGCTGGATATGTTCCACCTAAACAAAAGCCCCTGAGACCCACATGCTCTAGGGATATAAACCTAACCACAGCAATAACTAGGACCTGCTGGACGGATAGATTCCTAACCCGGAGACTCCCCATGTTTTGGAACATGATTCCAATGTACATCAGGCAGGGCCCCTCACTAGCACTCTTAAAGAGAAACCTTGACGGGTGGATGGGAGACAGACATGTACCCCTGGGATCACTGCAGTGGCTCTGCTGGACAGAGGCATAGGGAACTAATGGCTCTGCTGTTAGAGGCACAGGGAACTTACCTAAGGGGGTGGCAGAAGCCAACACACTCTAGCTAGGCTTATAAATACCTGTGGGCAGACAGCCTAGTGCCTACCTATGAACCTATTACATGTCTTATGTGCATGGATAGTTAACTAGTTCTTCCATTTTACTTTGCTATCATGCTGATAAACTGTTGGATGACTACAAGTCATATGTATCCTGTTATTGTGTATTGTAAATGCCAATAGACATAACTAGTGTTTGCCTAACATAACAGTAATGCTATGTAAAATGTAATACATATCTGCCTACAATACTGTACATTACACAGTTATTGGCACAATATCCCACAATGCAAATCATAATTGCACAGTAGGTCCACCTTTGACATGTTATTCTCAGTAATACACCCATACATATGCCTACTGTTACAATATATCAGCATATACTATCCCCTGTTATAGCACATATTTGTTGGACCAGCCCTGCCACTGACAGCGACTGGAGAGGAATTGTTGGGTTCAAAGCCCTTATATAGCATCCCTTGTGGTGTATGAGGTGTTTGCCTTGTGACCTACAGCAGTACACACATAAATACTACAAGCATTACTATGCTCAACAATACATCACTACCAGATAACTGTTTCCACTATATGCATTGCGTACACTTTAATTATTACAGAACAGGTACTACATACACAGACATATTGAGTGTTCTACATACCTTATTAGTAACCCGAGGTGTTGTTGACTGTTATTTCAATCATTTTCAGTTTGTGTTTCAATCTTCTTTGTAATGTTCTGCTGGTATATACATATGGTTTGAATGTGTGACAAGCCATACTTTTATAGTTAAATATTGGTAACATGTGCTATACTGACCCCCAATTGGTGTTCCAAAGTAGTTAATTACATGCACATCAGCTGTGCAGCTACTCCATTAGCCAATATCATGGCAACAGTGATGTATAATTGAGTACTCCACTTGGGCGTTGTCCCTTTGCCTTACTTTCAAGGAAGATGGCCTGGATGTGTTGTTTGTGATGTATTGCTACAGCTATATGGAGACAGACAGAGGTATATTAGATTCATGACTCCCGTGGATTGTGTGTAATGGCTAGAAGATGTTGTTCTACATGTGAGTACAGCTGTTATATTTCATAACATTGCTACTTATGCAGGGTTTGTTTGTACCTGATACTTCTGCAGATGTTTCAGTCTGGCAAGGATGGTTGAGCAGCTCAATGCTGTATGGCTATGCATGAAATGTTAGGTGGTTTACAGTGTGCTCACCAGACATCTTTGGTTTGGTGTACATGTGTATCATACTGTGCTATTAATCAGTAATTGGTAGCACTTCCTGGTGTACACACAACCCACTGAAATGGGATTAGTGCAAACAAACCCTGTAATATCAGCAGCTGTTCCATTGTATACCTGCAACTATTTCACATAGGGCCATGCTAGTGTGTCTCTGAGAAGGTATGTTAAGGCTTCTGCAGATGTCGTACAGGGAGTGAATGATTTGTGATGTTCTTACAGTTTCTATTTTAATTGGTTTGGGTGTGGGGGAGATGTTGGTGGGTGTACATAGCAGATGCAGGGGTGTAGGAACTGCTTTTATACATAATCAATATGTGTGTGAGGGTTCCTTTCCTATTTGAACACCTATCCTTTAGTGGACTAATACTATGGTAATTGCAGGCTGACTCATTAAGGCACTGTTAACCGGTTCCCGTATAGCATGCAGGTGATATTAGTCCTTGAATCCTTTCGGCCATACATCGGAATGTAATAAAGTGTTGCTACATGAAAGCTGTCTGTGTATTTCTGTCATAGGTATTTGCAGTCATTGGAGTTGTGTTGGTGACTGAACATCTTTGGCTAGGGTTGCCACCTTTTCAAATGGCCATAGTGGGACATTTCCGGGACACACATCTGATTTTACAGGCCGACACAAACCCATGGTCAGTACAAAGGATGGAACTTTCCTTTTTTGCCTAAATAAAAGCTTGTTCTTGTAGCAGTTTAGTTGCTTATCCTGTTTCTTGTAACATGTAGGTATTTTAGATACAGAAATAATTATTTTATGCAACTATTACATTATATATGGGACATAATTATGTCCTACAATCTCAGGACATTTGCCATTTTTAATATTTTTGGTCAGGACACAATCGCCCAAAGAGCGACTGTCCCTCGCAAAGTGGGACAGGTGGTAACCCTATCTTTGGCTCATGTCCATAGCACATATTTGTAATAGTGTATAGGCATATACTCTCCATATCCTTTGTTCATAAAGTTTGGTCATGGCAGAATGTGTGATTGCTATGGTCCATGTTATACTCATATATGAACACTTCAACCGCTGTATACAGGATACCTACAGAATCCCGAACGCACACAATTCTGATGCCCACAGTACCGGGCCCAGACTCCCTAATTCCACATTACCGAACACTCAAACTCATGACAGTCAAACTCGCAAAAGTAACACAAACACAGAACACACACACGCACACACAGACACACTGCTACCAACCACATCCAAACAAACCATCCTACACTACGTATGAGCAGGTGGGCAAGCCCCCCTACACCCCCCATGTGGGTGACCCTACTTTAATATTCTACCTCCGAGATCGCACAAACAGATGCACAAAGCAAACCCACACCCACACATTACAGTCATCCAGGAACACACACCACACTCAGAACACACACTTACACACACTATAGCCCTCAGAAACACACTTACACATAGTAACCTACTTGAACCGCAACACCAGAAGCACTAACTAAATGTCCCTTAACATTGGGATTTTAAAACTCGCACTTCTGGTGTTTTGGTACTGTGGTCTTTCAGTCTTTAAGCCTCGTGATTACGTGCGTCGGTATGTCAAGCATTCGGTATGTGGTAGGTATCCCATTTATATGTACCTCTATGGTTGTGTAGATGTTGTTAACCTATCTATATATCTACATATATATGTATATCCCTATATATCAACATACATCTCTCTCTCTCCCTCCCTCTCTCTCTCTCTATATATATATATATATATATATATATATATATATATATATATAGCATGCACCTTTCATTGGGTACATGGCGGTTTGCCCTATTTCCACACATTCCTCCCTTTTGTGTTTTAACATGTCAGAATCCACAACTGCCATTGGTACATCTCAGGTAGCATAGTGGTAGATTATTGTGAAGATTGAGTACATGGTTGCATGTTCTAATCCTGGCAGTAGTCATTTTACCTCTCAGAGCAGGCACTGGTAGTGCAATGGTGATTAACGCACATTTCAGCAGTTGTGTGTTCCAAATGTTTATTATTCTGTGGAATACTACCTACAGATGCAAGCTGCGGTTAAGGTATACTATGTAACATGCAAATCATCTCTGACATTATTGGGATTTGAACCAGGACTGCACAGATATTATGCAAATGCAGTAGCCATTACACTATTGACATTAATGTTCCTTTTGCCTATTTCCTATGTCCATGAATCCTACGTGTAAGCTTGGCTACACAACAGGCGGAGTCACCCACACACAGTGAGCTTTTCAAAATACCGACATAACACATGAATTGAGAGACTATACATTAAGATCCTAACTACATTTGGCATAGCCCCTCACTGACACACTTCAGGGGAAACCTTGATGTGTGACTGGGCAACAGTATATACACCCCTGGGATCATGTGTCCCAGAAACATACAGCCAGGGTGTGGGAGAGCCACTCCAATTTTATAGCTGTAAGACCCGTTGGGGAAATTGAATGCTGTTGGGTTGTCATGTTAACATGCCCTTTTGAGATCACTATGTGCCCCTATCAACCTACAGCACCCCAGTCTTCAACAGCGTCCAGCAACTCTGCCTGGATTCACTCCATTGGCTATGCTTGACAGAGGCTCAGTTACTTCATCAATGGTGCAGGTAAAGCCACCACACTGTAGCTATGCTTCTAAATGCCCTTGGGCAGATAGCCTACTACCTATCTGTGAACCTCTACAGTGCAGGCCATCTCCAAAATCATATGTGATTATACAGAGTTTTCTGATCACAATATACAGTGTAAAATCACCATGTAGTCAGACAAAAGTTAAGTACAGCAATAGCATACAGACTACTGATACATAATCACTCCACAAGCCTATCTTGGAAGCTAGTGGACTTGTATACGTTTCAGGCTTTGTATTGCTTACCAGTAGGTTACCTACAGGAAAGATGGGACACAAGCACAGATGGGAAACATGCCTGAAACAATGCCATACCAACTTGCATGTGTCAGCCTAAAGCTTTGGAATGCTGGGCAAGGCTATTGGCGCCCTCATGGTGCCATTTTTAGGCAGGTCTTAGAGGTGAATCTCACCTCCTTGAACTGCACAATAGCGGAATCAATGAGGGTTAGGCTACTCAACACCAGGGGTAGTACTCACAACATGCATGCACTCACAGCACCCCTCAGTATGGACAACATCTACATCTGTTCTGTGACTGGGACCTGTATAAGGCTCCTATGACCTCACCAGCACTGCCAGACTACAACTCATAATACAGATTTCAGCCACTGAACATGGACTGGCACAGACATGGAGGGGGTGTATCCATATTAATCGGGGATGCCTACACCTCCAAGTTAGTGGGGCAACATGATACCTCTGTGATCATCCATGTGCAGCTAACATCAGCCACAACTGCAATGGAAACTGTGAGCTGCTACAGATAACCCTCCATGACCTAGGAGCACCACTATAACTATCTGGAGACAGTGCTAAACATGACAGTCCTACCAGACACCCTGTTATTGGTGAGTGTTAGCTACCCTACACTTAACTGGATAACCTACTCGAGTATTCACTTCCAGGCCCAGCACTTCCCGGGATTTATCACCTCATATGACCTGTATCAGTTGGTAGATGGACTAACGAGAGGGGAAAACATACTAGAAGTGGTAATCACTGACATGTGCAACAGGTGCACTACAGCGGAGGTAAACCAGTCACTGTTTAGATCTGACCATGAACTATTCACTGATGATTTCCACTCCCAACCATCTCCCCCACCCAAGGAACACACAGTGAATACCTTTCCTACAGCTAAATTCACAGTGCTAATGACAGAGGTGGGAGGGTTCACAGCCCCAATGCTCAGGGATGACACTGCTCAAGATGCAGACAGAATTACAAATGCACACTATAAGCACCTACAAAGATATATGGGTCATGCCATCAATGGTAAACCAGGACTCGCTACTCCTACACAAGGACACCAGTCTGCTGAACCCCTGCATTATACAACCTATACAACAGAAGTAGGACAGTAGTCCAGAACAACAGCAAATCCCAAGACATGCAGACATCCGTGACCAGTATTAGCAAGATACTTATGTTACTCATGTAATCATCCAAGGCTGACATACACAGGTAAATAGGCATGGATTTGGAATATGACCACAAAGGCTTCTTTGGCTATGTCAAGGATGTAAGCAGTAACACACAGATTTGCACTGTGCTGGTGCAATATTGCACTGAATATACTGACCCTACTGATATCACCAACACACGTGATGATACATTCGGAGCAAGCTTCATCCCCTAAGGGCCCACAACAATACCCAAAATGTACAGTATCCCAGACATCTGAGACATACAGGTGGTAATGGCCCTTTCAAATGGCATGACAGAGCATCAATGGAGGCAGATGGTGTCCCAGACTCCATCCAGCAGACACTACAAGACAAAGTCACCCCCCGCCTAATATAGCAATTCAGCATCAGCCATTTACTGGCGCATGGCAACAGCTATTCCACTCCACCAAGGTGATGACAGAACTGACCATGGTAACTACCACCCCATAAGCCTGAGTAGCCTGATCTGCATGGCTATGGAGCGCATCCTCATGGCACTCATTAACATAGACAATGGTAACCTCCAGACACTTGACCCAACCCAGGTCAGCTTGATCGAGTGCAGATCAAGCCTATTGAAACTGTTTGACATCTTACAGTCACCTAGACTTTAGGTGTGGGGTGTGGTAGTTCACACATACTACCTGGATCTCGCCAAGGGTTTTGACACAATTCCTTACTCAGGTATTATTTCTACACTCACCAGCCAGTACATACACCTATACATCACAGGTTGGTTTGCCAACAGGCTTACACACAGAACCCACATGGTAAGCCTAGCAGCCTCCAGGTCCAACTCTTGACCAGTCACAACTGGTGTCCCACAGGACTCAATCCTGGGACCCCTACTGTTTTCCATATACTTCTCAGAGGTACAGGCTAACACAGGTGGACTGCAGCAGGCCATGTTTGGTGATTACTGCAGACTGGGAGCCATAACTGACAGTCCAGCTGTCACAGATTTCCTTCAGGGGGCCTCACATAGACCAACACAGGGTGTCAGAGTCATGGCCTCCAGCTAAAGGCCACATACTACATGGTCATTCCATTTTGGGAAACTACACACACACATATTAACACGAGTGGCAGACACTATAATTCAGATGACGTAATGGGTATGTGGGGACCACATTACATAGTGATCTCTCCTTTGACAATCATATCTGCGAAGTAGTTAGGACATCCATCTATGTAGGCCATCTGATTACTTAAGGGTTCGCATCTAAACAGACTTAGGTTATTGTGCCCTTTACTCATCACTCATCAATCCCATCATTGAGTATGATAACCCATTTTGAATGTACCTCAGAAGACACATCTGACAGCTGGAAGGGCCATGAAAATACCTCACAAAGAGGGATAATGCCCTCAGACATGTGTCCGATGCTGCCAGACTGCATAAACTCTTGCATTACTCAGTGGCATCTCATTTATTGAGATGATAGTTACTGGACAACAAATTTGTGTCCAAGTCAGGCTTAATGGATATGCTCCACCTATGGGAATCCATGTCACAGTGAGCCAAACACTGTAATGAGCTACACCTTGCTACAACCATAACTGGAAGATGCTGGAGTGACAGATTCCTGTCACGGGTACTCCCCGTGATTTGGAACTACATCCCTGATTACATTATACGGAGCCCCTCACTAACACTCCAGGGAATCCTTGTAGAATGGGTGGGGAACAGTGGATAGACCCCGGGGATCCCTCAATTAGCTCTGCTCCACAGAGGGACAGTTAGTTAATCAATGGGGTGGTGACAGCAGACACATTTTGGCTAAGCTTATGAATGGCCTCAGGCAGTTAGGCATGTACCTACCTACATACCTATGAACCTATACATACAGTATCGACACATGCTGATAGCATAATTTACTGTTCAGGTATTGACTTACCTTGTGCCAATGGCAGTTGTGTGTACAATAGTTGAGGGCTGCCTATATAGGATGCACACAGTAGACCACTTATACATGACAATTTACAGGTGGTCGTGTGTGTGTGCCATCCATGTTTGCAGTGTGTGGAGGTAGAGAAGGATGTCAGTTCATAGGTGCCTACACTGTCAGTGTGTGTGCTATATGTTCCCTCTTTGCCAAGGCATGGGCATACTGGGCACGCCTCCGTCTGCCTACTGGGGCTAGCACAGGGTGTTCATGGTCTGAGTCCCTCTGTGCCTGTGGGGCCCTTTGCAATGGTAGTGGGCTGTGAGGGCCTTCACCATTCTGTCCCTGCTGCAGCTGTTTCCACAGGATCATATTGTGTAGCATGGCACATACTATGAAGATGTGGGCACACATGCCTGGAGAGTACTGCAAGGCTCCACCAGATATGTCCAAGCAACGGAGCCGTGATTTCAGCATCCCAAACACATGCTCTATGATGATTCTGGTTTCTGCGTGTGCCTCATTATGGCATTCTTGCATGGGTGTGTGTGCATTTCTGATGGGATTCATCATCCACGGTTCCAGTGCATAGCCAGCATCCCCCACCAGGTGGCCATATGGGATGTCCCCCTTGGCAAATACCTGATACAGCTGTGAGGGATGCCAGATTTGGGAGTTGTGATAGCCTCCAAGGCTGCCAGCACACACATCCATGATAATGCCCTGGGCATTGCACATGACCTGGCAGTTGATGGAGGGTTATCCCTTGTGGTTTATGTAGCACCTACCCTGCTCACCAGGTGGTGTCTTGATGTGTATGTGCATGCAGTCTATTGTGCCCAGTACCTCCGGTAGTCTGCCACATGGTGGAAGAGACACATATTGCTGGCCAACTCCTCCTATGTTCGGGGGAAGTATATGTGCTCATTGGCATGTGGTAACATGGCATCCAAGAACTGGTGGAGTACCCTGGATGCTGATGCCTGTGAAATCCAAATGATATCCCCAGTTGGCCTTTGAAAGGTACCTGTGGCTAGTATTCACAAGCTTACACATACCTTCATGTCCACTGGGATGGGTTCCCCTCTGTTATTTCTGGCTCTGAGGCATGGCTGGCACAGCTCAACAAGTTGATGTATGGTGTCCCTGTCCACCCTATAATGCTCTACTATCTCCAGATCATGTAGCCCCTGGCAGGTTGCCCTGGGTCTGAACACTCTTCTCCTCCTCCGGTGCCTGAGATGGTGGTCAGCATCATCCTCCACACCACCGTCAGTCTCCAACACATGCTGGGGAATCAAAGCTATGGCAGCCCCTAACATGTACATATTAAAAGTTCCCCATCTGTATACACCAATGGTGCAGAGTGTCTGGGAATACACAAGTGTGTCTGAGGTGCTTTCACACTTTATACTATTGTGCAACGGATGCCGCTGGTGTAATTGGGTGTGTATGTGAAATTCCAGCTGCAGAGTATCTTAATTATGGGTTTCATAGCAGGTACTGCTATTGTGGGGCCTTTGGTGTTGAACTACGCTTGGCTGCCATGATTCATCTATTGCCCTTTACTTCACTTTTCAACCCGATTCCCCTCCCATTGTCAGGCATGCATCCAGCTGCTGGCTTTCTTGTTTTGTACTTTCCCAACCCAGGATTGTATAGTGAAATGTGTTATGTAGCTGATCTACTGCAAATTTGCTTTGTTCGGCTGTGACGGTTCTCTTTTCTTTGCAGTATAGCACCTCCCCTTTCCTGTTCTGCAGGTAGCTGCTAGCAGCCTTGTTAGCTGTTGTCAATGGCCCACTGTGGGTTCCTAGATGTTAATTACTCATTTGTACTCCAATTACCATGCTGCAGCATTTCCTTATTGTCTTCCCATATCCTTCCTGCTTCAGCTGTGGTGCATGCCGCGCACAGCCATTTACCGGGTTTCGAGTGTGTTTTCATTCACGTTCACATGCACTTTGAGTTACCTTGCATGCTCCCAGCTAAGCAAAGCTATGGTTACTTCCACACCCCTATCCTGCAGCTTTGCCTAGCAACAGGCAAACCGGATTAGCAATGCTCCAATGTGCTTACAGCTAAGGTGGCGCACCCCTCTCTTGATGTCATCTTTATCTCCAGGCCACACCTCAGTGTTGTACTGCTACACTGTGAGGTACATCCTTACGCCGGCGGGGATTTTGCGATTCAGTATTACTTGTCTCATTTGCATGGCATTGACTACTAATTCCTAGTTACCATGCATAACACTGTCACAGACCCTTAACAACCCTTGCGCCATGGTTGTGGTGTAGCATGCGTGCCATTGACTATTATGGAGAATTCAAGAACTGTGTTACATTGCAGTTTTATTACATATAAATAAATTTTCATTGTGATCCCGTTTGCACACCGATGTACTGCGATTTTACTTTGCGTTAGTTTGGCTATGACATTAAATGCTTTTTTTTTATGTGTTGTGCATGTTTTTTATGCCAATGGCTATATATTTAGACATTGGCATATATTAACAGCATAATACGTGAGTTTGGTCCACTGTCATGGCTCTGATTTTATGTTTGAAAAAATGTAAACCATTTTTTCAATTTATATTTCTGCATGCTTATGCTACGCCTGCACCACTTCATGAATCGCTATATACCTTCATTTGCATGCTACACTGCTGTGCATGGGGTAATTAGCATACCCATGTGCCGGGAGCTGTGGCGTACGCTGGTAGTGCACGTGGAAACAGCTATTACCTGAATTGCTCGGCGGCCATATTTGGTGTTAGATTGCCGATGCTATGCCTGCGCCTGGCGCAAGCTTCATGAATCCCGGGGGTTAAGTTCTGTTGAGATTCAGCAACATGAGTCTACAAAAGAAAGTGGTGTTGGGTAATTTAGTCCGGTCATAAACAGTGCTGTGATGCAGAAGAATGAGAATAGTTTGCATCAAAATATTCTGGTAGGAAGGAGCAAATGGGTGAGATGTTTCTCAAATGTCACAGTGCTTAAGTACCTCTCAGAGAAGTGGAATAAATAATGCTGATAAGCGGAACTTGAACTTTACATTGCAGAGTGTTATTAAGAAACAAGAACTTGCAGAAATGGCAGAGGAGGCCATTTCAGAAAATCTGTTCTGACAGCAGAGAGACAATCAGCAGCAACAGAATGCTAATGAGGCAATCAGCCAATGCCATATAGCTTTGCAAAAAGAAATCAGCACATTTAACTGAGGCTCATAAATGCTAAGACTGCTGAGTGCTGCCGCTAAGCAAAATAAAACAACGGAGAAAAATTTCAACAAATGGTTAGAGAAAATGGGAGTTGGCTGACTTTAACCAACAAAATAGATGATTAAATAAAACAAATAAATTACTGATTTGTCCAAGAGGCTATCTGGACTTTCTAATTAAGTTGTAACAATGAAATATCATTTAGGCATGAAACTGATAAGAGATACCACAAATCTAAAAGAAAAAAAAAATAGCTGATTTGAAGGAGTTAGAAGACAGAATATATAAACTGATAGTATGTCAGGAAGTCAGACAGTATGCTAATGAAAGCATAAGCAGCTGAATTACATGCTAATTAACCAATCCAAGACGGCAAGACCATTCAGGGAACTAAAAGTAACCATGTAGAGATGGTGTAGCCCTTTGCCATGAACTCCAAACCCTAATGGAATACAGTCACCATCACATTTAGAAAAAAAAGCAGTGTTAGGAGCTGCTGCTGCTCTCTTGCATGTGTATGTGCTAAAGGCTCAAATCTGTGCTGCTGCCTGCTGCTAATAGACTTTGTCTAAGGAGATGAAGGCTGTTCAGACCCTGTTTAACATATCAGGGACTGCATGACATTGAAATAGTAGAGCGATACAGAGTTGAAACACCACAGGAACTCTAGAAACCTCTGCCACCCACACCTCAAGACATTGGGGAAATTGAGGATAACCTGGACCAGTGGAAACTAAGGTATGTCTGACAGTAAGGATATTAGCTACTAGTATATTCCAGAGACCCACAAGGGATATACTAGGGTTGTCACAGGGCTCAGCCTCCAGAATGTTTCACCAATATCTCAGTGCTATGGTACAACATGCAAGGGAGTACATATACTTTAAACACACACCAGAGGAGAGAGCAAGAACAATGCAGGAATTTTATGCTGTAGCCCACTTCCCTGAAGTCCTGAGGACCATAGACTGCACTCACATAGAAATAAAAATCAAACCTGGTGAACAGGGAAGGACATACATCAACAGGAAGGGGCTCCACTCAATCAACTGCTAGGTTGTTTGTAATGCCTGCAGAATCATCCTCATTATCTGCATAGGCAACCCAGGCAGTTACCATGACTCACCCACATGGCACTTCTCTCAGGTTCACACAAGGTTTGCTAGGGGTGATTTCCAGAAGGCCATCTATTTTTTTTTTATTTCTCCAAGTTTTTAGGTTTCTAATACCATGACGGGAATGGACCCCATTCCTAAGTCAAAGTATGATTCAAGTTCATGAAATTAGTATTGTTTCAGTCTTTGATGTTAGCCAGAAGTGTTCTTTGCAGCACCTTCAGTGTGCCCAGTAATGACTCTTTCTGCAATTCATATGGGGTTACATGTATCGGTAACATATCTAAGCATGGTTCTAAATTCTTTTTATAAGACCCGTTGCTTCTACTACTACTGCAACTGTCTGTGTATCCTTCTTCCACATTGCCCTCATTTCTGTCTGCAAATCCTGGTATTTTATGACTTTGTGTCTCTCTGCACGTAAGACACTGTAGTCACTGGGTGTAACAATTTCAGTGATCAATGCTACTTTTGTCTTCTTTTCATGGACTACTATATCTGGTTTTCTTGCATCTATTTTTTCAACTGCTGGCAATGGGTGATCCCCTGTGATATAAACTTCATTGTTTTCTATAATGATTTGTGGCTCATGTTTCCAGTGTTTTTCAGCTACCTCAATATTATAATGTTTGCACAATCCCCAATGCAACAGTCTTGCCACATTATTATGCCTTTCAGTATACAGTCCTTCTGCCATTACTGTATCACAGCCAGCACAAGATGTGCGACTGTTTCCAATTCTGTTTTACAAAAGCCTACATTTGTCTGTTTCTACCACATGTTCAATGGACTTTGTAAATTAATATGTTCATAGTCCACTATCTTGGGCTGCCAATATTAACTTTCATCTGTTTGTTTAAATTCCCCTCTCCTTAATCATTCCTGCATTTGATCCTGATCAACATGAGGCTGTTCCAAGAGTTTTCTATACTTGCAACTATATTTTTACATTTTCAACATTTCTTGCCTTTTCATCTGATCCATCACCTTATATTATTTATTTATTTTTTATTTTTTATTTTTTGGTACATTCAGTTGCTGCCTGATTTTTATCTACTTCTGGTTTGATTTCCATTCCTGCTTGACACCCATATTCTTCTGCTAAACTAAACAGGGAAGTCATCTTAGACTTATTCTCAACATGTTTCAAAACTTTCACTATGTTTGGGTCTTGTGAAGTCAGCAGACACATATACAGTGCCTTGTCTGCAGATCTATACATGTAATCAGTTTCTAGAAGGCACATACCTCCTTCAGAATGAGAAATATATAATCCTGGTATGCACTGATTTTTATAAATCATTTGATGAGCATGAAGCATCCTTCTTGTTTTCCTGTCAACCTATCCAACACCTTTTGGGGCCAGTCAATCGCTCCAAAACTATAAGGACAGGAAAAACAAATCGGTTTATAGCTTGGACTTTGTTCCTAGATGTCAGCACTGTTTTTAGTATTAATTTTTGTCTTCTAAAATATTCCTCACTAAGTTTTATTTGCATTTATTCATGTTTTATTGTTGATCCTTCATCAATTCCCAAATATTTATACACTACCCCTTGCTCATGTTCTTTTATATCACATTTCTGTCCCAAACTGATGTTTTTGGGTCTATATTAGAACATCGATGTTTCAAAACTTCAAATGTTCTAATATCGACCCCTATTCAGCAAAAGCTGAAAACATTGAACATGCAGAACAACAAATGTTTTCCTAGGGAAAAAAAATTTGCTGTTCCAAAACACATACACACAACACAAGCACACCAAACAAACAGCAATCCACACACATACACCTAAAATCTTACACCTAACCCTATACTAAACTATACACACACCACTAACTATCCACTTACCTTAACCCAAATCCTAACCCTAAGGTCCATCATTATCGCACACTCACCTCACCTGCGCCCTAACCCTAACTCACCTACCTCACCCTAACCCTCACGTACACACAATTGCACACTTACCTGACCCGTGCCCTAACCCTAACTCACCTAACCTGCCCTAACCCTCATGTCCACACAATCGCACACATACCTAACCCGCACCCTAACCCCAACTAACCTAACCTGCACTCAGTCGCACACTTACCTGAACCTGACCCGTAACTTTCCACCACAGCACTAAAAATACTGAAGCAACAGAAATGAACAACTGAATTCTTTGCCTAGGAAAAAAATTGGTTTTCTGTTGCTTTGATATTTTCAGCTTTCGCTGAATAGGGGTCGATATTAGAACATTCGAAGTTTTGAAACTCTGATGTTCGAATATAGATCCATGTTTTCTTGGTGCTGCAGCTTTCCTGCTTTTTTAAGGGGTGCATTTATCAAGACCAAATGACATTCTTATATCATCTGAAAATGTTTTGACTTCTTGCAGTTGCACTTTCAGTTTCTCATCTGATACAGTTAGATACAGTTTTAAATCATCTACAAAAAGAAGATGAGAAGTCTTTACACTTTGTTGTTTTCTGGGAGCCAAACTGTTGCCATGACCTAATCTGTTAAGTAGACAGCTTAATAGGTTAAGGGCAAGACATAAGAGCAGTTGTGACAAAGAGTCACCCTGGAATATCCGCCTTGGAATTTTTATCCCTGGAATAATAATTTGTCCTTTATCATGACTTAACTGCAAAGTGGTTTGGCACTGTTTCATGATTACTGTAATGTAATCAATCAGTGTAGGATGTATCTTATGCATTTTAAGCACTCTTATCCATGACTGTGGGATACTGTCAAATTATTTTTTTTGTAGTCTATCCATGCCATACATAAATTCTTCCCCTTTTTACAGTTCTCCATTATGACTTTATTTAACAACAAATGATCCTTTGTTCCACATGACTTTCTTTTATTACCCTTTTGTTCTATTGCCATGATTGAGTTTTCTTCTAAATGGCTATAAACTCTGTCAGCATCATACCTCTCAACCTGGAAACATCAAAAATATGGACAAGGGCCATGAAAAATAGGTACAAATCTGTATGCTGATTAACATCTAATTTGCATACATAATTATTTAACCCCACCCACTCCGATGGAATTGTGGGATACCAACTTCCGAATACAAACTGAAGAACAGACAACCAAAATATGCCACCAGAGTCCCCCTGCAGCCATTCCAATATCCCATTACCTGGCTATTTCGCTCCATTTACCATAAACACTAGTGTGCATACTGCTTTACTTCTACATTGATTATGTGGATTTTATTTTTATATTTTGCAGCACATCAATGCACAAACACTAACAGACATCTGATAAACAAAGCAATACTGTCTCACAATGAAAATAGACTTGGCATTAAAACTTCTCTGCCCTTGAAACTCACACTCATTGAAACAGCATTGAAACCTGCACCACATCCAAAGAAAATGCATTTGACCACTGGTGGATAAAGATTACCTTTGGGCCATTTTCAAATCACTGGCCTCTTGCTCACAAAACAAGAAACATACATGCTTCATTTCTTTGATATACCTTCCTGACTTTATTAAGTTATATTCCTTGTATAATACAGCACACTTGTTAGACAGAGTACATTTTAAATTTGTTTGAATGAACATTTTTTTCCAGTAGGCTATGAAAGAAAATGCATGAACCAATAATTACAAAACTTCCCAATTCAGAACATTTCCATCATAAAAGTCTACTTGCACACCCAAACTATAAACAGAATGACAGTAGTGTAAGCCACAGGCATCTTGAACAGCTTCTTGCACTTATTTTCAATTTCAGTTTTTTTTTTTTTGGGGGGGGTGGCAAAAGGTCAAAAAACAGGGACACATTTTAAAGATTGCTTGTATAATTTTGGAAAGTTGCTAGAATAAAATGTTATGCTACCACCATGCATGTTACTACAGTCAATGCAACATACCACTAATCTAAATCAGCAGGTTAAACAATAGGAAGACAAACTTAATGGCTATCATTTAGTGAATTCAGTTCTCACTTCTCATCATAGCTGTCAACCTGTTAGCACAAAAACCTGGACAAACAACAAAGCCAATAATGGGGGAAATAGTAAATACAACTGACTTCTCACTCACCATAGCTGTGAATGGTTAGCACAAAAAACCTGGACAAACAACAAAGCAAATAATGGGGAAATACAAATTCTGTTGTTACCAAAGCTCTCAACTCTTAACACCAAAATAAATGTGGGCAAAGCTGAGAAATGGTGGTGGCTAGGGACTTTAGGCACTTTTTACCCTGAACCAAAGGTACAGGGTTTGAGCCTAGATACCTGTAGCCACCAGGTGTATTACACACACACACACACACACACACACACACACACACACACACACACTTTGTTCCTTACCTAGTTTCCAGCAAAGCAGCACCACCAAAGTACACACACATTGTTCCTTACCTAGTTTCCAGCAAAACAGCACCACCAAAAGTACACACACTTTGTTCCTTACCTAGTTTCCAGAAAAGCAGCACCACCAAAGTACACACACTTTGTTCCTTACCTAGTTTCCAGCAAAGCAGCCCCACCAAAGTCAGTCGGCAGCAGTTTAAGTCTCTCGGCAGAAACAAGTCCCTAAAGCAAAGTGCTAAATCCCTCTCTCGGCAGAAACGGCAGCACAAGTCCCTAAAGCAGAGTCCCTCTCTCGGCAGCAGTTTAAGCAAAGTCCCACTCTCGGCAGCAGTTTAAGCAATGTCCCACTCTCGGCAGAAGTTTAAGCAAAGTCCCTCTCTCAGCAGCAGTTTAAGCAAAAAGTCCCTAAAGTGCAAAATCCCTCTCTCGGCAGCAACAATCTCAACAGTTCAGTTGTTTTCAAATTCTCGGCACTCGCAGCCAGCCGGAAATGATGACATGAGCTCATTGAGTTCAATTCCGACTGGCTGGTAGTGCTGATGGAGCTGACGTCATCGCACACGAGATGACATCAGCAATGACAGCGCGAAAATTAAAAAAATAAAAAATACAAAAAGCAAAGAAATTGGAAATGAAGGGGTGCCACTCAGGAATCGTGACACCCCTTCATTTGGACCCCAAAACTCGGTAAAAACTGAGTAATTCGGGATGGTTGGGAGGTCTGGTTGGCATCAATTCCGGTGTACAGTTTATAATTGTCGGAAGGGAAGTTATTGGTCTATAGTTTTTAGGATAGCTTGTAGGTTCGCTCTTGCATAGGAGTGTTGTTTTTCCTGTTGTTAACCAGGCTGGTATCTGTTTTGGGTGTGCATATAAATAGTTCTTACTGAAGGCTAAATCTTCATGTAAAGATATTAATACTTTTAGCCAGAAGTTAGGTACTGCATCTGGCTTGGGGGTTTCCAATTAGGAGCTTTTCTTAAATTTGTTTAAATCTCTCTGGCCATTACTTCATCCCATTTCATATCCTGTACATTTGAACTTCTTTTTCTTTCTTTTACTTCTTCTATCAATTTTGCATCTTTGTTATGTTCCACAGGATCTTCATAGATATTTCTCCAAAATGTATCTTTCTTCTTTTTTGGTGGTGTTTCAGTTCCTTTTGCATTGCTTCCCAATTCTCTATAAAACTGTTTTGGGTCATCAATAAATTGTTTATTTTGTACTTTTCCTTTATATTTATCTGCATATCTTCTATATTTTTCTGCCTATGCTATTTTTTAGTTTATTATTTGTGAAAATGCACAATAGATCCTGATCTGTTCTGATACTGTGCATTGCTTTTATCACATCTATCTTTCTGCATATTTTTGTTGATCTGTTCTCTCTGCTACATTCTTCGTACAGTGACACTTCTTGTCTTAATTGCTTTATAGTTTTCTTTATTTGATATCTCCATGGTGGCATTCAGTTTCTACACTTCCTTTCCCTTACTACCCTGTGTTTCTGTGGTAAGACTTTATCTGTTATTAATTTAGCTGCACAGTAATATATTCTATTTACCTCTGTTATATCGCATGAATCTCTATGGATAGTCCTAATTACTATGTTCATTGGTTTTATCATACTTCGAACTTTGGGGGTTTTACTGACTTTCTGTAGTCTATTTCTTTCATTGATCTTAATATGTCTGTCCATCTCTATTAAATCAAGCAACTCTTCTCTTAAATCATTTTCTTCTAAACTGGGGGCACATTCTTTGTTCTCCATTTCCTGCAGGCATTGTATAGAATGTTCCAGAACATCTTCCTGTGTCGCATTCTCTTCAGTTTCATCCTGTGTCATCCATTGCTTTTTCAAATGGGAACTCACTGGCCTATTTCTCCACAGCAACTGATTGTGTCAAAGTTGCCACAATTTACTGTTCCTTCCCTTGCTGTGCAACTCCAACTGAACATCTGTACTGGTTTCCTATTAAAGGCTCCAAAGTATCTTTATATGGCAGCTGATCAGATGTTACCTACTCCACTGGTTTCTCTTTAATTTGAGTCTTAGGTGGTCAGTGTGCATGCTGTCCTTTCCTTTTAGTCAGGGCAAGGGCATATTGTGCACATCTATATCTGCCGACTACCTCTGCAGCTGGAAGTTCTCCCTCAGAATCCTCATCTGTATGTGCTGGAGGTGCTGCCCCTACCTGTGGTAGTTGGTAGATGTAGATCTGCACAATATGCCCTTGCCAGGCTAAGAGGCAAATTTTACTTAACCATGTAATATCTGTGTATGGATAGCATCAGACAGAGACACCCACAAAGTACATGACTCATAACTGCAGTAATGTTAAGGTAAGTGTAGAACCTGTAGTATACGAACAAATGTGTAAGAAGCTAAACTACCTGCATAATGTCAGTCTCGTACCCATCCACTCTGTGCATCAGGCATATATGCAACCCTAAATCAAGACCAAATGAACAAAGCCCATGGCATCATCATTCTCACAGGGTGAGGGGAGTAGTAGACCAAGGACGATACCAAAGTAGTAAGTGTGTGTAAGAAACATAGAGAATTCATTAAAGTATGAAATATCTCAGGGCCGCTAACAGGAGATATATCCCAATCAATATTATAGTTTTTTTACCTTGCATGTGTGTGTTTCAGTATGGGCAGTTTGTGTGAAATGTGTGTGTGTGTCTGCATGAACACAATCAAGCTCTGTGCTAGCACTACATCCTGCTGTGTTGAACAGGTGTGAGCCATGCATGGTAGACTTGTCAGTTCAGTGTCATTGTTCCTGACCATGCAAACTGCCTCTGCCAGGAGTTGCACTGCCACATCCATGTCCCCGGTTTAAAGTGAGGGAGCTATCTGAACATGAGCAATGTCTGTTTGACAAGCTCTCTTTATGAGTACATCCAGGGCCGCAGCCCCCTGCATTACCATGTCTGGGTGTGGACACTTCAATTACTGATGGAACAGTGGAAGTAGTGCTAGTATGGGAGAAGCATCTAGAATGTACATGCTGACTAACACTAGAGGATGCTGTGGCTCTACTGACATGTGAATGCCGGCCCTCCCCCCAGCAGACATTCCATCACAGACCCTGCCCAATCCAGTGTGTCACTCATCCTATTCAATGAGTCACTTACACAGTTGGGGCAGTCATGCAGTATCAAATGATAACACAATGCTGTGATGTAACTATACTGACTTGGAAAGCACATCAAGAACCCATATATGTGCAGTATACCAACAGTGAATTTTTTAAATTGCATACATATCAAAATTATTTTTTTTCATTGCATATTGAAATACATTCAAAATATGAACATGTAAGCAGTTTATGAAGAAGACCAACATAATTTATGAAATAGTGCAGTAACTTGTTGAATAGTCTCCTCTAAGTCACTAGCAGTAATGGTCTGTCTGTATCCAATCAGTCTTCCCTCCTTCCACTTCCATAGTTACACTGTTACTTTTATACAGTGTAGATTCAGCCCTCTGAGTACTGTGCAGATCCACATGAGGTGTGAAATCAGCATTTCTGAATACTAAAACATCACTTGGTATAGGGGATGCAAAGATGGTGTAAGTAGCTACCTGACTGTATGCACATGTCCTAGGACTACAGGGAGGAGCAATGATAATTTTAGCTGCTAATGACTTTCATGTGCTACTGATTGATTTGACTATAACAGCAAGCAATACAGAAGTGAGTGACTCCTCTATCTGAAGTATTTGTATCATGCATAGTAGACCTAAGTGTAAGCACATTGAGAGCTATGAGAACAATCTTAACACCACTGATATAATTGTACTAAGAACACACTGTCCATCCTTTGCGTAAAATCTCTCTGAAATGCTGATCAGCTATATTAGACATTAAAACAAAGATGCAGATAAATAACTATGACACTGCATTTCTTTAGTTAAGCTGAGAGGAGTGGAAGATACTCAGAAAATAAATCTAAGAAATAACTGTCAGTGTTGACAACCTATCATTAATATGGTGTGGACTATTATTAGCGTAAAGTATTTGTCAGTATCACATTGATCTAGACATGTTCAAGGAGATGAGAAAGGAACATTTTCTGGTTCTTTATTGGTGACAAAGTGGGGATAAGAAACACAACAGAGTGTGTGTTATTATTGCACTGACTTGAGGGTTCATTTCCAGATAGTGTGCTGTCTGTCAAGAGTTAATGCATACATTCTGAACATATGATCAGACACTAACACACACAGATCTAGAAAACTTCACAATCCAGCTTTTTTCATAATTATTGCACAATATTTGTTAATACTGACCTTTTTGTGTGGGTGTGTCTGTGTCTGTCTGTGTGTATGTGTGTGTGTTCCTTATTTGCATGAGTTTTGGCAAAGCACACTTTTGACTGGCACCATTTCAAAGCAGTGAACGAGAGCCCACTGCCAAAGGTACAAAGTGAGAAATTTAATTTGGCATGCCATCAGTAGCACATTTTACAGTGGCACATATGTGCTTTGCTGCAGTACTCTTAACAGCAGTAAAAGAAAAAAAAATCTACATTATATCTAACTATCATTGTAGCACACAGGTGAAATTATATGAGTTTAAAGAAACAGGAAAGGGGATGCAGGATTTGACTTCAGCTTGAGGACATATGCTGCTTTGAATGTTTGCAGCAGATATGAAAACACAGCTTGTATTAAAAATCAAAACAGAAAAAAATAAAAAAAAAATGCAGCTTGTGTTTGGTTGGGTGGAATAAAACTTGTTATATATGTGCCTGTGTAATGGCAGCACTGCTTAGCAGAGAGCAAACATGGCTCACAGTTGAAGGAAAGAGTGAACACTTTCATTTCTGTAATCTTTATTAGAACAAACAGTTTTGTCACCGCTGCACAGTATTACTAATGAGTGAGTGATGTGCACATTCTCTATACCTCTTTCTGTGGTACAAGCTGTAAATGCAGTGACTTTGGCCCGTTAACAGAGTTGCCCTGGATTAACATCCATACAGAGTGATGGGACTGTGGAAATGATTACTCCAGATATATGACTTACTTTTATCAGAACTTCATATGCTTTTTTTCCTGTTTCTTGCCTTGTGCAGTTGCTCGTTGATGAGTGGGACACAATCAAGTTTAAAGTGAAAAATTGTATTTGAGAAGCCCTCTGTAGCACAAGTAGACTTAGCAGCAATACACAAATGTCAGCACTCTGGGTACCAGCAGCTGTCTGTCTCTGTGGCACAAGGTGTAAGTGTATTACTGACTTTAGAAATAGAACACAGACGATCCAGGGTTCAAATCCAGATAACACTTATCCTTGCAAAGGGTGTCAGAATGCAATTTCTAAAAACACTTTGATTATGAAGATAGCACTACATACAAATGACTATCATAATTATGTTTATCACAAGAAATGACTCATTAATGCTTTGATAAATAATTTTTTCTAAGTAGCATATCTCATAAATGATTTACTTATGAAACAGTTGAATGTGTGTGCAATTGTTTCAGCAAGATAATTGTGATAATGAAATAAAAGTGTATTTGCATATCTATGATGGGCAGAATACTTAAGTTAAAATCATCTCTCTTCACATAGCCCAACTCTGTGTTTGGGACAGTATGTGTAGTGAGGTATGTATGCATTATACCCCAACCTGTATCAGTCATCTCACAAATGTCTACCCATCTGACATACATTTACAAACAGTAATACTGCCTCTTTCATGGGAATGCATTTCACAGGACTTCCAATAAGTCAAACACATACAGGCCTATCTGAAGTATATCTCCATTCATATTGAGTTGAGTTGATCTATAATGAATACAGTTAAGAGGAAGTTCTCCTGTATCACTGACAAATAATCACCTTGCTTAAAATGTATGTGTCATTTCTTCCCTAGGTTTGATTCCCACATTGGTCAATTAACTTTTTACAGTGTGCAATTCCAGCAAGTTATGTGCCAATCATCCTATTTAGTCTCCAAAACACAAAAGATAACAATTAAAGCCATTGCATCTGTCACTGTTGACCATCTGAAAATGTGTGAATAGGTTATGCATCAGACATGGCAAATCTAACTGCCATGTTTCACACCTTCATTGCTGTTTAGTGAAATACCTTCTTCTTTGTTTGAAAATGCTTCTCTGTGTTTTCCATCATGCAAATGTAGTTGGCATAGTTGTGTATGTTTGAGCACTAGCTGTTAAACATGAGATTGGAATTTGGGGACAATTCAGAATTAAAGTTGCTACTTGACTTCTGCAGGCATAGCTAGTGCGGGAGATGATGGTGCTAAATTTAGAGCACAAAGGTGGGTTGTTGAGGAGGCCAGGACTTTTGTTGCACTTCTCATGAAGTGCTACAGCCATAGGCTGCTGCTGGGGGGGGGGGGCTATAATGGGTCTTGATATAAGACTGTGACTTGGAACAGATTAGCCAAGGCCATCTCCAGTGCAACTGTCATCCCATGCACTGGAGAGAATTGTCATCACCTGAAACAGTGCAAGAAGGACCTAGTTTGCAGATGGGATGATGAGTTTAGAACTGCTGACATCCCTCAGTTGTGTAGGTATACTGACTCTGTGTAAGTATACTGACCCATCTGTTTTAAATGATATAGAATACAGCACCCAGCCAAAACTGTTATTCAATATGCTTTCGTGTCTCCTCTTCTCATCTTCTGTGTTGTATAGGTGCTGAAGACATTGCAGTGAACAGGGAAGCACACCGAGAGAGGTTAACTCATTTCAGGAAGAGACACATGAGGTACACATGCATCAGGTCTTACTGTAAGCCTAATAGCTACTGTAATTGTATGCAACATGATAATGCTGAAATAAATAGTGGTATTTATGTTATCATATCAATACAATTGCTTAATGGTACAACAAAGACCTTCCCATCATACCTAGATGTGGCAAAGGTATTTAGACTTGATAATCACAACTGTTTCTTTTCTCACTTTATATAGTCATATGATACACTACGGCTCTAATTCTCTCTCTTCTTTGTCTTACTCCACCCCTTCTCTCTCTCTCTCTCTCTCTTGCTCTACTTTTTCTTTTTTTTTTTTTTTTTTTGCATAAAAGTATTCTGTTGTCATACATTTCTGCTTACAAAAACTGACATGCAGCACAGAGAGGTAGACCAACCACTGCAGACTGGCCCACAATCCCTCCACATGTTGCAGCATTGACACCCAGCACCTCAAGATTCCAAGCTGTTGGCACTGCCTCCTAAGCCCCTGCCCTTCCTGCCTTATCTGCATTAGGGAACTCGGGTCTATATCAGATAGTCGAAGTTCCATAACTCTGAACACCTAATGGTCGAACCATTATGTTCGAAGTTACAGAACTTCAGCTACATAAAAAAAATAAAAAAACAATGGACAACAAAATAAATTGTTGTAAGCAACCCCCCACACCCCCACTACTTAAATATACCAACTCCGAGATCGCACCACATTGAAGTGAATGGAAACCTCCACTTATGGAGATTTCCATTCAAATGCTCGAACTTTTACAAATTCGAACTTTCGACCATATGTGGTTCGAACTTGTAAAAGTTTGACTATGTGATAGGAACCCGGGAGCTCTGCCCAGGCAGCTAGTACAATAGTACCCTCCAAGAGTAGTTAGTATTGGTGAAGGTGGTGATTTTGTCACTCACCAAGAGCTGATGGTGCTGCTGGAAAGTATAATGGGAAAGGACCTCAGTGCCCAAATTGGCCTTGTAGAAAAGGTGCTTTTTCACAAAGCCAAAATGATGCCACAATGAGCACTGACACAGGAAACTGAGACAGGAGACATTGATGAGACAGTGATGAGAGTTCTTAGGGGAGGACCAGATTCTTACTGTTCTCAGGCTTGACATGGGTGGTCTCTGATGTCCCCTACCTATTCACAATCATGGTGTCCCCCAACCTTTTGTGTCCATCATCATCCTTGTCTGTTTTGTTTGTCCTGTATATCTGCACCTGCTTCCTCAGCTAACCTTCCTACCTGACCTTCAAATTCCTAAGTGGCTTCCCCAACATTCCTCTCTCTCAGAAAGAAAAAAAAGAAGAAAATGGGCACTTGTCCCACAAAACATAACAACTCATACATAGTTCTCCACTTCACCTATGTGTCTTCTTGACACACTTGATTTGGTACAATTGGCTGTACAACGTTATTCTGTTGCTGTCATCTACCCTTGGTGTGGTGACAGTTCAAATTCAGCAAATAGAGGCTAAAATTCTACATTTATGTTGTGAAGAAGTGGATAGCTATGGTTCTCTCCCACTACCTTTCTGCACATTCCTCTATTCCTTTCCCTGTGTCCTCCCCTTTGCTCACCCCCCCCCCATTTATCACTTTCCTATCAACCCCTTTTGCACAAGTTTAATTTGGTCAAAAAAATAAAATAAATGACAAAACAGTAATCCACTGTGAAACAAAGTGTCTGTGGAAATAACAAGAACACAAGAAAAACAAAATAAAATCCACAGAACCACCACGTTACAGTAGAATAAAATACATAGTTTAATATAAAGTTAGTGCTTTCATGCTCGCCTGAGCACTTCTTCAGACCAATACAAACAAAGCTAAAACGCTCCACTTAAATACTCAAAAATAAAATCACACACAACATATATGGCCAGAAATGGAAAGCCTTCACTTTTTTCTCTTAGCATTTGCACAGACATTGGCATCACGCACCAATGTCATGTGATGGTGAATGGCTGTTTGTGTCCTATGGCAAAACTTATTCAGTTGTCTCCTCATGCAAAGGTGTTTAAACATGCTATGCTATCAGAATACAGAGTAAAGGCAGACTAAAGGAAATAATTAGCAACAGTTACTCTAACAGTTCTTTGACTATTGGATGTAGCCATGTTCAACATCCCCTGTGGAGTATTGATATGACAGTTGTCTGAAGATTCATTTTTGACCATAGCATGAAGGGTTTGGTGCCTATGTATGTCACATTATTTCTTACTATAATGTTGTACTTCTATGATTTATTTCATGGCACATATCTTACTTTTTATCAAGTTAAGCATTTGCCAACACGTCCATGACCATAAGGAAGATTTAGTAAATCACCCTTATTCTACACATGTTGTCATCAGATTTTGCCTATCCTACAGCTTCTTGATCCTCAGAGCCATCACTTACTGATACAGAGCATGACTGATGAATATTGAGGACATACTACCATAAAGATGTACATTACTCCCTTCCCCATTACCTCCATGACCCTGGCAAAGAGAAAGTATTATCTTTTCATGTTACCTTTGCCTATCATTTTCTTCGGCTTACAAATGCTGTAGTTTCTTATTTTCTTATAGGTTCATAGGTTCATAGGTAGATACTAGGCTATCTGCCCTAGGGCATTTATAAGCCTAGCCAGAGTGTATTTGGCTTCTGCCTCCCTATTAGATTAGCCTACTGTGTCTCTGTAAAGTAGGTCACAGAAGGTACCCTTTTAAGATTAGTTTACTGTGCCTCTGTCTAGCAGGGACACAGAAGAGATCCCAGGGGTGAATTTGCGATTTCCCATCCACACGTCCAGATTTCGCTTGAAGAGGGTCAGCAAGGGGCTATGTCTAACATGAATTGGGATTCTATTCCAGAGTGAGGGGAGCCTCTGGGAAATGAATCTGTCCCTCCAGCATGTCCTATTTATTTTTGTGCTGAGGTTTAGGTCCCTGGAGCGTGTAGCTCTAAGGGACTTGGATTTTTTAAGGTGAAGCATGTCCATTAATTCTGGGTTTGACATGGCTTTGTACGTCAGGCATAGATCGCCTCTGAGTAGGCGGTAAGCAACTGAGTAGAGCTGGAGTTTCTTTAGTCGAGCTGCATAGGGCATCTGTTTGTAGCCCATTATCCTCTTGGTGAGGTACTTTTGGGGTCTCTCCAGTTGCTGCAGGTGTCGGGTAAGGTACATCCCAAAAGGGGCATTGTATTCAATTATGGGCCTGATGAGTGACGAGTAGAGGGGCACAATGACCTCTCTTGATCTAGATGCGAACCCTTTCATGATAAGGTGGGCTATATAGAAGGTCTTTCTAACCACTTTGGCAACGTGATTATCAAAGGAGAGATTACTATCTATGTTGCTCCCCAAATCTCTAATTACTTCTTCCGTACTTAATGGATTACCACCTATGTGGTAATTTGTGGGCAGCTTGTTTTTCCCAAAGGGGATGACTATGCACTTTTTAGCATTTAGCTTGAGGCTGTGGCTCTGGCACCAAGCATCCATCTCTGTGAGACCCTTTGGAGGATGTTTGTGTCAGCTGGAGATTCGATTATGGCCCCCAGTTTGCAGTCATCTGGGAACTTTGTCAGCCATAATCCCCCCGTGTTAGCCTGAACCTCAGAGAAGTATATACCGAACAAGAGAGGTCCCAGAACTTAGCCCTGTGGGATGCCACTTGTAACTGGTTTGGATTCGGACATGGCACCTGTGATTCTGACCATGTGGGCTCTATCTCTGAGCCAGTTTGCAACCCATCTTGTGATATAGGGGTTGATATTTAAGCTGGTAAGCTTATTTATCATGCCCAAGTGGGGTATTGTGTCGAAGGCTTTTGCGAGGTCCAGGTAGGCTTTGTGGACTACCTTGCCCTCATCTATGGCTTTGGTAACTGTTTCAAAGAAATCAACTAGGTTTAAGAGGCAAGATCTGCCCTTAACAAAGCTGAATTGGGTAGGGTCCAGTGTATGGAGGCTCCCAATGTCTTTGTTTATGAGTTCCATGATAATACGCTCCATAGCTTTACAGAACACACTAGTCAGGCTTATGGGGCGATAGTTTCTGGGGTCCGTTGTGGCACCACCTTTGTGGAGTAGGACCACTGTAGCTGTACGCCATTCTTTGGGTACATATCCTGTAGTAAGGCTAAGTTTGAACAGTGACTTAATGTGAGGGTTCATTTCTTCTTGGAGTTCGTGTAAGACTCAACCTGGGACACCATCTGGTCCCATAGATGCTGTGTTTTTTGCTTTGGAGAGGGCAGCTTCACCTGTGCATCTGTGATGTCAGGGAGGTTACATTCAGTTGGGATAGGCATTTGCTCCTTTGGGGGGGAAGGGGGGGAGTTTGCGCTGAATCTGTCTGCCAGGATGTTGGCTATGTCTGTAGGTTTGGTATATTTTGTACTGTTATGCAACAATTCAGAGCATATCTGGGAGTTTCTGCCCATGTTCCAGTTGGGAGGGTGGCCTAATGGTTAAGCTGCTTGCCTTACAAACACAAGGTGCAGGGTTTGAGTCTCACAAGGGATAATTGGCTAGGCTTAAAATGGCTCACAAGGGCAGTTAGCTTAGTACTAACCTATGACATAACTAAAGAAGGCCTTGTGATTATCTTTAGTGTCTAGGGCAATTTTTCTTTCGAAGCTGGCCTTTGATGATTTTATGAGGGATCAAAGTTTCTTGCTAATACTGATCAGAGATGCCTTCCCTTTTTGGGATTTTGCTCTGTCATGTAGTAGCTTCCTCCTTCTGTTGTATAGCTTATTTATGGCCGGGGTCCAACAGACCGGTCTCCTGTTTTTGGAGGAGTGAGTCTTGGTTTTATTTGGGATAGCACGATCCATGCATTCCTGCAGGTACTCATAGAATGCATCTGTAAAGCATTCTGCAGATTGGGCTGTATTATCCTCTGGCCCAGGGGCTTTGAAGGATTCCACCTCAGTCTTGAGAAGTGCAAAGTTGGCTTTTGAGAAATTCTTTACAGTGATTTCCTTGGCTGGGGGTGGGGACGGGATATGGATGTCCAGGGAAATTTGTTTATGATCTGATCTTACCAATGAGGGGTTTACCTCTGGTGTGGAACATAGAGTCCCCATGTTGGTGATGACCAGGTCCAATATGTTGTTCCCTCTTGTGGGAGTGGTAACCAGTTGTTCCATTGTGTTAGAGTTTATAAATTTTAAGGAACCGTTGGGCGAGGGTGTTTGGGCTTGAGTAGTTTTCCCAGTCAATGCTTGGGTAGTTGAAGTCACCCAATAACATAGTGTTTGGAGAGACCTTCATATTCTCCAGTGTTCTCAGGAATGCCAAGTGGGGTTCCTGTAATAGGGAGGGTGTTCTGTAGCAGGCTACAAACTGAAAGGCAGTTTTGCCCGCTGCTAGTTGCACATGGATGGTTTCCGATGCTTCGTGCAGTGCCACTAACCTGGAGGTGTAGGTTTCTTTGATGAATATAGATACTCCCCCTCCTTTTGTGCTTTGGTCTGAGTTTTGGGGCTGAAACGCATGGTATGAGTTATAACCTGGTAGCGCTGGGGTGCTCTCAGGAGCCTTGAACCAGGTTTCTGTTACTGCACAGACATCGATTTTCTCCTTACTGAGGAGAGCCTCGAGTGCGTGCATCTTGAGGTTTAGACTTCTGGCATTGAGTAGTATTACCTTTAGTTTTTTTATCCTTGGGCTGTCTATGGAGGTGGGTTTGTCCTTTGAGCCTTGTGGGAAGAAATAGCCAGGGAATTGTTATGGCTAGGCTTGTATAGGCCCTAGGGCTGATAGCCTAGTACCAACCTATGAAACAACCTATGAACCTATGAACCAGAGTAAAAGTTGAACTGTCCTGTTTCTGAGAGCTGTACATCCCCAATGCCAGTCTGGTTGTCTTCCCTGGTTGCTGGTCTGTGATACAGCTGTGATTAAGGCTGCAATGATTTCCTCCTTAGTCAGGTTGGCATGCCCCAGTCCTTTGGATTCACACATCTCAGCCAACTTGCTCCTTTTCAGCTTGTCGTAATCCTCTGCTGACATCCTTGCCTGCTCTCCCTCACTGACTAAGCTAACAAAAGTAAATAAATAAAATTATTGTTATATGAAACTCTGAATGATCACCATGTGGCTGTTTTAGTGTACGAATACCTTCTTTAGTGACAACTGCTTACATGCTACAGAACTTCAATACCCACACCACTGCTACCAATAATGAAGTGGTGATCCCACCACTGCCAACCAATATGTGATGCCCCACCTCTGGGCCAGTAATCAAGGAGCCTCAATCCTCATTACTGGCACCTGTGGATACATTTCAAATGCAAGCACTTTACAAATACCTTTTCAACACAAACATCTGTACAAATCAGTTTGATATATACATGGCATACAGTTCTAATACATGTGTAACACAAGTATCTTGTATAAATCAGTTTGATAGACACAAATGACATATAATTATTACAAAGTTCCAGATAGCTGTGCTGGCAGTACCTCCTATTGTCACAGAGTATATCAACTCAAACAATAAAAGACTGGAAAAAATTAAAGAAGTTTTAAGCAGATATTCAGATAAGGTGATAAAATGCAAAACTCAGAGGTTGAAATGAAGAAAAGGCTGTCTGACTATGAGGCTGCACAAGAAGAGATGTTTCACAAAACAATAGAATTAGAGGACAGAGCATGTAGGGAAATCCTGATATTTTCCACTGTACCCAAGAAGCTGGAAGTAACAGACTGTATTAATTTTATGAAAGCACAAATAAGCAACTGGGCTCATATTCCACAACAGGAATTGTTAATTGAAGGGGCACATTGTGCGTATGCTCCAAACCTGGTTATGCGAAAACAATGTAGACTTTTAATAGTAAAGATGTAATTTTACCAGCAGAAGGAGTTGATTCTGACAAAACTGTGGTAAAAGGACAACCTACTTAAAGTGGGAAATAGCATAGTGTTTTCAGAGAATGACTACTCATTGTACACCAGGTAGAAGAGGAGTAAATGTACTGCATTATTAGGGGAGTGTTGAGAAACAGGCATGAGATTCAAACTGCTGTACCCAGCTGTCTTCAATATTTTTCCCTGGAGGAACAAAATCATTTTTATGAAGAACATGTAAAGGAGGAAATACAAAACTTTGTCCAACAAAAAAGTGAGCCGTGAAAATGAAGAAGAGTCTGCTTCTTGTTCTTCTGATAATAAAGACCACAGAGAAGCTGTGCCAGTGAAAACTTTTCCAGTGTTTCAGCAGAAAATGCTTGAGAAAGGGAAAAAGGAGTTGACTAGAAGAATTGAGAATATGTTGGAAATGAAGCAAAGACAGGGTTGGGGCAAAGGAGATGAACAGGAATAGAACAAGAAAATCTGGAAATATTGGGATTTCTTGTACTTTGTTAAACTTGTAGGGGGCTCTAAAGCATATGCCCAATTGACCAGAAAATCTGATAAAGCAAAATGGCATGGAGAAAATGTTTTCTGAAACCATTCAAGTGTTTTCCCAGCTGAGAGAGCTATAAAGATAAGACAAAAGGCTATACCATGCAGCTTAGGGTGGATAACCTTTCTTTTAGGTTATCTTGAGTCTGTGTGTGTGTGGCTGTCAGTTTAGAACATTATTTCCTATTAGGAGGGTAAAGCTTCAATCTTTGAGGAAGTGTGTATCTTAACGCTTGACTTTATTGCACACAAAATACAGCGTTTTCGCAACCCTTATCAGGAAGCTTCTTCAGAGATAGATAAAAAGCGCGAGACAGCGCTTTTAAATAGCAAACCAGATGCACGTAAAACGTGCTACATTAATTAGTCCAGTATATAAATATATGGATCATGATAAAATCATATAATGAAATAAAATATTATAATGCTTCCAATAAGACTTTTTAAAACACAGGAGTAAGAAATTTTTTTAAAACCATAGGTTTGAATAAACCGTCAGTATATTTAACTAAACAACACTATTATCAAAACAACTGCGAGCCATAAATAACACAAAAGCACTAAATAGTACACATAACAAACAGTTGTATACTTTCAATTAGAATGATAACAACAACTCTGAATACATCACCTAAGATGGTAAACAGGACACTATTCACTATCAAATAATTAAAGCAAAGACCTTATTGTGTATACTTATGTATTGAATGTGTATATATATATATACCCCTGTTAAAATTGAACTTTTAGGGCACAATTCCTTCATATAAAGGAAAGTTGCTTGAATTATAAAGATTTAAAAGTAAAACAGGTAGACAATACAGTTTGACTAAGCTCTAATATATCATCTCAAATGTGATTTTAATTTCAAAAAGGGTGTGATGTTGCAACTTTCATTTAAACCAGGGGTACTAAAGGCATTCAATTTAAGTTGCCATAATAATTCACGTACCTCCAGGTTCAAGGAAAGTGGTCCCCCTCTAAAGGATTCAGATAGATGATCAACACCCATAAATGAAAACGAGTGGCCAGGGCAAAGACTAACATGTTTCGCCAGGGCATTCTCAGTATTTGCAGTTCTAATAGCATACAAGTGCTGATATATTCTGTCCTTAAACCTTCTATCGGTTTTGCCGATATAGAAGGCAGGGCAGCACACACAGTATGCTATGTATATAATGGATTTAGTATTGCAATCAATTCTATGATGAATGTAATATTTGTTGTTACTATTTGTAACTGAACAGTAACTACCTGTTCTAATGTACATACAGTATTTGCAAAAACCACATGTAAAAGAACCTTTAGTTCTAAATGTAGAAGTCTCTACTGTGTTGACTTGTAATAGGTCTTTGATGTTTTGACCTCGCCTGAAAACAACATGTGGTTTTGCTCCAAGTTTTTCAAGTAGGTAACTGTTATTAGTAATAACTGCCCAATTCTTAAAGAGGATATCTGTTATACACCCTGAATCCAAATTAAATGTTGTAATAAAACTGCACTGGGTTACCCTGGGTGGGTCAACAACTATGCTACTCAGGCTAGTTCCTTCCTTTTCAGTAAATAACAATCTTTCAAGGGGGGCACAATGAGTTGGCATAAGTAGAGGTTTATAAAAACCCCTTTTTCTCTTGTGGTCGACTTCACTTATCAAGTCATCAACCAAAATGTTCGAGTAGCCTCTGTCTAAAAATAAAGATCTCAAGTATTCACATTCACTGACAAAATCTTCAAGTTCACTACACATACGGGCAGCTCTTACGAGCTGTCCTTTTACAATGGCTCTTTTTTGTCTCATTGGGTGGGAGCTGGAGAAATGAAGAAAGGAATTGATATAAGTATCCTTTCTGTAAATAACTGAATTAAGAAAATTATTTCGGACATTTTTAACTAATTTAACATCCAAATAGCTAATAACTTCAGTATTGAAGTTATACGTGAATTTCAGGAAGGGGGTTGTGCTATTCAGGAAGGTTACAAACCTCTCCGCATCCATGGAATTCCCTTTAAACAGAAGGAATATATCATCCAGGAAGCGGGTGTAGTAAGAAATTTTACTAGACCATTCCTCACTACATAGCACAAATTTCCTTTCCCAAAAGGCCATGACTAAATTGGCCACGCCTTGTTTCTGTATATAAACCTCACTTTCGAAAACGAAAAAATTGGATGTTAAAATAATGTCCAGAATTTCTGTGATGTTATCTATTTCGTTAGATGAGGCTCCAAGTTCTATAAGAAGAAGCTCGATCCACTCACAGGCCTCCAAATGGGGAATAGATGTGTATAAATCTGCAACATCTATTGTTAAAAAGTTGTTCTCCCCAATTTCTCCGAAATTATTAATGTCCATAAGGAAAGACCAAGAGTCTTTGCAGATTGTTGGTACTTGTTCAACATATTTTCTAAGTAACAAGTCCACATACTTGGAACAAGGGTAGGTGACTGATGCACGGCCATCAATAAGAGCTCTCATAGGGGGATCCCCAAGGTTTTTATGAACCTTGGGGATCCCAAACATCACTGGAATTCTAGGGTATAGAATGTCAATGTACTTAAAGGTGTCTTCACTAATTCTACCATTGATGTACAGGTCACGAAAATAACCTCTAGTTCTTTTTACACTAATATTCATCTCATTGGTGGAAGATTTATTATAAGATGTAGAATGTAAAACTTTCAACATTCTTTCACAGTAGTCGTCCTTCTCAAATATGGCCAGGCCACCCCCTTTATCAGGTTTTATAACTCTAACATCAGCAAAACGCAAAGCACGTAGAGCTGAAAGTTGTTCCTTGGTAATATTAAATTTGTTAACATTATTAGAGTTATTTTTACCTAGTCCAACCATGTGCCTGATATCTAATTCGCACATATGTTCAAATATTTTAAGTGTCACGTTCAAGGGAGGATTAAAGACACTGGAAAGTCTTAACCTGTTGTCAGAAAGGAAGTCAGTACCATTAAAAAGGAGTTTCAAATTTAATTTTCTGATGTAACATTTAAGGTCTAGAAGGACTTTTGCTACATCACATCTCCTCGAAGGTACAAACGTATTCCCTAATGCCAATAATTCTACCAACTCAGGTTCAAAGTGCAAACTAGAAAAGTTATAAATTAAAAAATCACCTTTCTTATTTGAAACAATCTTAGGGTGATCAAGGCATACATCGCTAATACCATAACTAACTATTTCCAATTCCTGTTCTCCTTGTACTGTTTCTGTTTCTGTTTGTTCTTTGGCCCTAAAAAATTACCATGTTCATTAAAATTATTCGCATTAAATTCAGTTGAGGGTCCAGGAGTTTCTGAATTTGTATTAGCTCCTGTATTATGTCTCTTATTTACATTCCTGTTACTCCTTCTGAGAGGTTGCTCTACCCGTGTGTTTGCCGAAGCATTCAGACCGGTCACCTCCCCTTCTAAAACCTCTTCCTCACCTTGCTCTAAACAGTCATTGCTATTAATAATTGGCTTAACTTTCAAGTTAGGAAATGCATTTTCTTTAGAATAGACAAGTCTGTCCCTATACAGCTTCTTGGATTTGTTAACTTTAAGTTTAACCATAAAAGTATCAATGCTGGCAAAAATACGTGAATGGTCAAATTTTATCTGACCAATTGCCATGTCATTTTTAATTTCAGCATCCAATAAACAAATTTCATCAATCAAACTTTTCACCATGCCTTCATAATGTTTCACAAGTAATTCCAGCAATTGTATTCCCTGGGCCTGAAACAAGTTTCTTAAATCTAATAAAAAAGCATTAGTATTTATAATGCTAGATGGAGAAAAATTAGATCTCAACCCTTTAGGGATAATACCTTCGGAGATACATTGTCTAAAATAGGATACTTCCAGTTGTAGTTTATGTAATTTTAGAGTTTTAGTATCAAGTATCTTTAGTTTATCAGTCAAGGAAGCTGAAGGCTCAGCTCCCAAATCAACGTTCCGCACCGACGTAGAGTCAATAGCCACTTTGTCAAACAAGAAAAAGTCACCTGTATTGTGAATCCACTCTGAAACTGACCCCTCGCCAATAAGTGCGTCGTTTTGTGCTGTGGAATTACCTCCCAGTCGATGTTGTAGACTGGCTCGTACATTAGTTCCGTTTTCATTAACAGGGCTGGCTGCTCTCGTTCTCTGCCCTAACGGAAGTGAGTCTTGGGTGCTTAAACACAAAGAACCAGGTAGCACCCGGTTCGAATGTTCATTCGTGTTGTTCATCCTGTGCCCAGCATACGCTTCTTCCAATGAATGAAAGCGGCTATTTAAAGATTCAATTTTCTGCGTGAGCTGTATCAGCAAGACCGAAACATCAGTCATTTCGGCGGTTGGTTGACCAAACACCGCCGGAGTGGCAGGGCTCTCCATATGTTGAAGAAAAGCACAAACTGTTGAAAAAACGAGGAAAACACAAACTAATTGAAAAACAAAAAACTTCAACAAACGGATGGGACCAGGCACACGTATCTTAACGCTTGACTTTATTGCACACAAAATACAGCGTTTTCGCAACCCTTATCAGGAAGCTTCTTCAGAGATAGATAAAAAGCGCGAGACAGCGCTTTTAAATAGCAAACCAGATGCACGTAAAACGTGCTACATTAATTAGTCCAGTATATAAATATATGGATCATGATAAAATCATATAATGAAATAAAATATTATAATGCTTCCAATAAGACTTTTTAAAACACAGGAGTAAGAAATTTTTTTAAAACCATAGGTTTGAATAAACCGTCAGTATATTTAACTAAACAACACTATTATCAAAACAACTGCGAGCCATAAATAACACAAAAAGCACTAAATAGTACACATAACAAACAGTTGTATACTTTCAATTAGAATGATAACAACAACTCTGAATACATCACCTAAGATGGTAAACAGGACACTATTCACTATCAAATAATTAAAGCAAAGACCTTATTGTGTATACTTATGTATTGAATATATCAGCACTTGTATGCTATTAGAACTGCAAATACTGAGAATGCCCTGGCGAAACATGTTAGTCTTTGCCCTGGCCACTCGTTTTCATTTATGGGTGTTGATCATCTATCTGAATCCTTTAGAGGGGGACCACTTTCCTTGAACCTGGAGGTACGTGAATTATTATGGCAGCTTAAATTGAATGCCTTTAGTACCCCTGGTTTAAATGAAAGTTGCAACATCACACCCTTTTTGAAATTAAAATCACATTTGAGATGATATATTAGAGCTTAGTCAAACTGTATTGTCTACCTGTTTTACTTTTAAATCTTTATAATTCAAGCAACTTTCCTTTATATGAAGGAATTGTGCCCTAAAAGTTCAATTTTAACAGGGGTATATATATATATACACATTCAATACATAAGTATACACAATAAGGTCTTTGCTTTAATTATTTGATAGTGAATAGTGTCCTGTTTACCATCTTAGGTGATGTATTCAGAGTTGTTGTTATCATTCTAATTGAAAGTATACAACTGTTTGTTATGTGTACTATTTAGTGCTTTTTGTGTTATTTATGGCTCGCAGTTGTTTTGATAATAGTGTTGTTTAGTTAAATATACTGACGGTTTATTCAAACCTATGGTTTTAAAAAAATTTCTTACTCCTGTGTTTTAAAAAGTCTTATTGGAAGCATTATAATATTTTATTTCATTATATGATTTTATCATGATCCATATATTTATATACTGGACTAATTAATGTAGCACGTTTTACGTGCATCTGGTTTGCTATTTAAAAGCGCTGTCTCGCGCTTTTTATCTATCTCTGAAGAAGCTTCCTGATAAGGGTTGCGAAAACGCTGTATTTTGTGTGCAATAAAGTCAAGCGTTAAGATACGTGTGCCTGGCCCCATCCGTTTGTTGAAGTTTTTTGTTTTTCAATTAGTTTGTGTTTTCCTCGTTTTTTCAACAGTTTGAGGAAGTGTGTAGTATTGTGTGTTATTATTAAGTTAATATGTTTTAGGGGGGCTATTGCGTGTGCATTTGTGTGTGTCTGTGTGTTTATTTGAGGGTTTTCAATAAAACAAAAGGTTCTGTAAAATGTGACATAGGCCCAAATGGCGATTGCAAGAAACAAATGTATAAAAGAGTAATCTGCCAAACTGTAGATGCATGTAGCACAAAAGCAGAAACTAGACATTTAACAAAAAAGCTGTTATACACAAAAGGTGGGAATACTAATCTCTCAAGAATATGATGCTTTCTGTATCAAATATGTTTAAATGCTAACAGTCTCACAGATAAATACAAAAAAGGAAGAGTAGTGAACTATATTAAAAAATGTAGAGTGCAAATAGCTGTGCTACAGAAGACACACTTGGAAAGAACTGAACATGTGAATTTGATAAAGAAAGCTTTTCAGGATGGTTATTCAGTGGAATACCCGGGCCAAAGGAAGAGAGGAATACTTATATTAATTACAAGAGGGGCTCCAATAGTAATAGAAGAGAATAAATAAAAACAATGGTAGATATGTAGTACTTCGGATCTACTGACAAGGGAGCAGGCATACACAGGCATGTATTTATATCCCATTGCAAACTGCTATAATGGACCTTAAGAAAATTCTGGGAAAAATAATCAGCAAGGAATATTACTTATATGTGGGAACTGGCATTTGAATTGCATAGGCAAAATGTGTCTGCGGGGGGGGGGGCAGAAGGGAAATATAACAAAGAAGAGTAGAGTTTTGAAGAAATTTATGAAAATGTGTGGCATGGAAGATGTGAATTCAGTACTAGAAGTTTGGAGTGAGTTTGCATATTATTCCCCAAGATACAAAAACTGGACTGTGCTATATAGAATTTATATTTCAGAAGAACATGTGCATTTAATTGAAGGTCTTGATACACACCCAATAAGTATATTAGATCATGCACCAATAATAACTAAAATAAACACACAGTTTTCCCGCCTATCTTTTGAAAAGAGAGTAATTTACTGAATGGGCAGTGGAAATTATTCAGGAGCTGGTAGAGAAGATAGAAATTCCTTCTGAAAATACAGCTAGGGGGTGGGATAAAATTAAAGTGCAGTTTAAATGGGTCTACTTTAGACTGACAAAAGTTTAAAATGTTAAACGTTCACATGAGTGGAAATTCAGGAACTCGATGTTTATTTTTTTGGATCGCAGTACAGTGAAGATCGGAATATTTGCCCTTTCCTCACTGTAGTGCAATCTTAGAGTTGGAATATATATTTACCGGGAGGTGTTGGGGAGGCACAGTCCCCCACAATAGCGATTTTGAGTTCCTGAATTTCCGCTCATGTGAGCATTCAACATTTTGAACTTTCATCTATTTAATATAGACCCATTTTAATAAGGGTGAAAATAAAAGGAAGGGGAATATGGTTAAGAAATAACAAGTATTATTTAGAGGAACTGTCAAATGCTAAAGTATTGCAAAATAGGGGGAATCTCTCAGAGCAAGAACAGAAGCAATTGCAGAATACTAAACAGAATATAAGGGATTACCTCAACAATATGCAAGAGTTTAGAGATAGTACTGTTAAGTGGTTGTTTTTTGAAAATAACTCTAGAAAACAAAAACTTTTAGCACAATGACACAGGCAACAGAAAATAGAAAGGGCTGTCACCAAGCTTAGTGAGCCTATAACAAGGAATATAATAAGGGATCTTGTAGAACTATTAGAAATATTTCAGAAGTTCTATGAAAGTCTGTATAAAGCAGAGAAATATAGAAATCAAGAAAAGGTACAAATGGAAATGTTTATGGAAGAATTAAATATGGCAAGGTTAGAGGTAGAGGAGGCTTAATTACTAATAGGATTGGAAAAGATGAAATAAAAATGGTGATGTATAACCAATCTACAGGAAAGTCCCCAGGAATAGTTGGTATTCCTGTGGAAGTTTGGAAGTTAAGAGGGAAAACTGATAAAGATCTGGAAGATTTTGTTTAACAGTATTTTAAGAACAGAAGTACCAACATTCTGGAAGAAACCAATAGTAGCCATTATATGTAAAGAGGGCAAATATCCATCAGATCCAACTTCATCCAGGCCCATTTCAATACTAAACCATGATTATAAAGTGTTTATGTCTGCAATGGCTAAAAGAATGACAAAAGAGATGCCAAAATTGATAGATATGGATCAGTGTGGCTTTGTGGAGGGGAGGAAAATGTCTGACAACATTAACAGAACACTGATGATCCAGAGGGAAGAAGAATGTAAGAAAATACCACTGTTGTTGGTGTGTCTTGATACAGAGAAAGCATTTGACGCAGTAAGCTGGGATTTTATTAGCAGAGCAATAGAAGCATTTACATTCCCTGATAAAATTATAAGGCTGATTAGGAGGATATATGAGGGATTGGAGGTGAAAATTAAAGTGGGTGGAGTCCTCTCTGATAATTGTTGCTTCAGCAGAGGAACCAGGCAGGGGTGTCCTCTATCCCCTTTGTTATTTACATTATATTTAGAACCATTGACAAAGAAAATAAGGAATGCAGAAATTCAAGGATATAACAGGTATGGTAGTCAAGAAAAGCTGGCTCAGTTTGCAGGTGACATTATTTTATACCTGACAAAACCAGAAATGGACATTACAGTGTTATGGAACATATTGAGACAGCTTCAAATCTTTTGGGATACAAAATTAAGGAACCTAAACAAAGGCAGTAGCAGTAAATTATTTACCCACATACGAATTGGTTCAGCAATATCCATACTTATGCAGACATGATAAAATTAAGTATTTAGAAAGATGGATGGGAAGAGACTAAACAAAAGATAATACAAAAACTGAGAAAATAAAAACTCTGTATATGGATATGAACAGTAAGATACAAACAGTTAAAATGTTTTTAGTCCCTTTAGTCATGTACTCAGGTCAGGCATATTTTTATCAACCAGAAGAGAAGTTGTGGATAGCAATTAATAAAGAGCTGTAGGATTTTATCTGGGAGGGGAATATGGCTAGAGTCAATGAGATAATCATATTCTTCCAACAGAACAGTGTATTGGGATTACCCAATTTGAAGGGGTATTTCAGAGCAACACAGTTAAGGCTCCTATACTTAGCACAAGCAGAAAACTATAATTCAAAGTGGAAAGAGATGATGATAAAACATGGGGGAAGCTCAAGAAATAAGGAGAGATTGAGATTTTGGATGCAGATTATGATGTGCATATCCCACCACTGCCTACCAATATGTGATGTGGATATCCCACCACTGCCAACCATATGTGAAGACCCCCCCCCCCACTGGACCAGTAATCAAGGAACCTCAATCATCACCACTGCACCAGTGGGGGATGTTCACTGGGAGGATAACAGGTACACACACAGAATTTCCATATGCAGCTCTCTACATCAAGTGGAATTTCCCATAAGAGCACACAGAGACCACAGTCAGTCCAGGGATGGATTTTCCCTCACTCTCCAGATCCCCAATAAGACTCCCCACTGGCACAATTATAGAGTTGAGATCTCAGCTGAGTGTCCAAGCCAAGGCCTCCATCACCCTTTCTGTCCAACCAGTGTTTCATGTCCCTGCCCAATTAGCTGATGCACAGACTCTTGAGATTTGACTTACATACACATGCACACATACTCACACACACACACACACACACACACACACACACACACACACACACACACACACACACACACACACACACACACACACACAGCTAGGGAAGGCTGGCAAGGGTTTACTAGCTATGCCCCTTCTGCCCAGATTATAAGGTAGTTATGAATGCCACCAGACACTCCTGTCATCTATCCCAAGGCTCTTCCAAGGGTACCCAATATACAGAGTGAAATTAATATAAATACAAATGGTAGTTTGACCAAGAGCAAGGCTTTTGGGAGTGGCCCATGCAGTGCCACCAAATAAATATGCAAACACTCTCAAAACTTAAATATCTCTACAAAGATCAGCCACAATGAAAGGTTTAAATATATTTAATAATAAATAAAAGAACAAGAAAATACCAAGTATATATTCACAGTGACATTAGAGTTCAAATCACAGGAAATATTTAAAATAACATTGAAGGACAGGTTCAGACAAATAAAGAGAAACAATATCTAAACAAAGCTTCACTATATTCCTGACTGAATATAAGATAATTACTATACCCTAATAACTTACTTAATAGACCAAAACAGATGATGTGGTGAATGGTTCTTCTTGTTGTCAAGCCTAAGACAGAATACAGAATGCTCTGTCTCACAAAGAGACTTCTCAAAATAACATCTAAAATATTACTGCTGCGATAGCTTGTAGAATGACATCACCTCTTGTCATCTGGCTTCTAGTTCCCAGGCAAAACCCCATTGCTGGAAGCTGGTAGGACTTAGCACCTACCTGTAAAAATACACACACAAGGCCTTTTGCTCAGATCTTTGCAGGTGCTGGAAATCATAAAACAATTGCATACCTCCACACTTCCTGAATATTAATTAGTTCACCCCAAAGACAATACAGAAAGCTTCCTAGTACAGACTTTGTGTCTCTGGCTGCATTGAAACCTTGTGAGATAGCATGTTTATGGCCAAAACTATAAAATTATTTAATTTCAGATATTTTTCTAAAGTTTGCTGGACTGAGGTTAACCCTCCAGTTTTCTCTATTAAAACATATACGTTTAAACTGTTACAAAAGTGCATGTACATTTCTGTTCTCTCCAGTAAGGGACACTGTGGATACATTTCAAACACAAGCACTTTACAAATACCTTTTCAACACAAACATCTGTACAAATCAGTTTGATATAAGCATGACATGCAGTTCTAATACATTTATAACACCAGCATCTTGTATGACATACAGTTCTCATACATTTGTAACACAAGCATCTTGTATAAATCAGTTTGATATTCACAAATTACATATAATTATTTACAAAATGCCAGCTAGCTGTGCTGGCAGTACCTCATTTCATCACACAGAACTTTAAGCAGGATAACAATAACCATAAGAATATTATAGTTGTAAAGTAGCAGAAAGTATTTTAAAAACTATGTCAACATGGGAACAGAGAAAGTAGATTCTGCCAATGAGGATGACTACAATTAGAGATACCGACAACAGGCAAGAGGGCTTGGAATTTATTGGAGGAAACTGGCAAAGGAACAAAGGTACTGGGAGCAAATAACTAGAGAAGGAAAGGTAATAGAATGGGAAGATGCCAAGAACAGGTCTATATTATATTTTTGAAAGTTTCAAACATCGAACACCATTTGGTCGACACCATATGAGCGATGTTTGAAATTTCAAAAATATAATAAAAAAAATTAAAAACTATACTTACCTAAACACTGTAGGCAGAGGGGCAAGCCCCTCTGCACCCCACACCCCCGCTACTTAAATATTTCTACTCTGAGATCGCACTGCATTGAAGTAAAGGGAACATATTCCCTACGGCGATTTCCATGTTATGCGCGCAACATTTCGACATTTCAACCAATCGGGTTAGCTCAATACGTGCTCGTCATTTACAATTTTCGATCACGTGATAGAAACCCACCAAGAACATATCTACACTGCAGGTTAGAAATTGCCTTCCCTGTCAAGAATTGATATCAGAGTACAGGCAAAGAGAAAAAAAATGGGGTTTTGTAAACAACAGACCAGCACTGGTAGAATTTTTAGTAGAATCTAGAACAGAAGTTGTCATTAAGAAAGGAATAATTAGTAGAGCATATAAAATATTGCATGATAACTATAAGAATCAATCAGAGGAGGTTAGAAAGATTGGAAATGCAGACTGTATAAGCAATTCACAAAGAAACAATGGAGGAATATATGTATGTCTCCCAACTATGCAACAAAATCTAGAGGATTTAGGATCTTTGCTTGGACATGTTTACAAAGGTATTTTTATGGGTCTACTTCAAATGATCAAAGTTTCAGAACTTCAAACATCATATGGCTGATGATCATATGATCAAAGTTTTGAAACTTGAAACGTTCTGAATGGAGATTGCTGTACAGCATGGAACAGGAAATTTACCATTTAGCTCACTGTAGTAAGATCTCAGAGCTGGTTTATTTAATTAGCATGGGGTGTGGGGATGCAGGAAGGCTTGCCCCTTTGCAAAAACATGAAAGAAAACTTTTTTGTTTTATTTGATGTTCGATGTTTCAAAACTTCGATCATATGGTCGTTGGACATATGATGTTTGAAGTTCTAAAACTTGGATCATCTGAAGTAGACCTATTTTTATACCAGAAGCAGGCTCTAAAGAATTTTTCCTCAGATAGAAAATATTGGAGCTGTGATGGGGATGAAAGAGTTAACTGGGTACATATTTTCTGGCAGTATAATGAGTTGGCAGACTTTAAAGAGTCCCTGTAGACTCCTCTGTCAGAGATGCTTATGAGCAAATTGGTGTAACTAAGGAAATTATTTTGTTGTACTATGATACAGAATCAGAATTGCCTATACATAGTAAGACCCTGCTGAGTCCCATTATGATGGCTGTCAAAAAAGCAATTACTAGAAAATGGAAATAAGTCTAAACCAACTTTACTAGAAGAATCAAAGATAGTAACAGAGATAAAATAACTAGAATTGGGATCTTTAGAAAAGCATAGGAGCAAATTTCATAGGAAAAATGGGAAGCGTGGGATCAATACATGCAGAACAGGAACAAGGTTTAAAAGAAGGCAGGAACCAAAGGAGCTATGTAATGGTTGACTGACAATGACTGGATATAAGTGATGTATAATGTTTGCAGCTACAGTTGTGTCGGCATGGTTTGTAATGTATAATGTTTGCAACTGAGGTTGTGTCAGTATGACTTATTTTCATTTGTATAAATGTAAGATTGCCTATGTTATACATGATAATTAAATAAAGATGTTTCTTGTTAAAAAAGAAAAAAAATTGCATTGCCCATTGACTAAATAGGTTATCACTGTCCCTTCAGAAGTGTGATTTTCACATGTGAAAAGTAGGATTTCCTTGGTTGGGTGTAGAGATAATGATTAAGTCTGTAAACAATTTTTCATCCTGACAATGGTTTGAAATCAGCATTAGGTGAAACTCTTACTGCCTATTTTTATTACTTACCAGGATTCATTAAGCTCCATTCAGGAATAGTTCGATAGAGCAGCAGCACACCTTGCATATCAATGAAGGTGCGCTGCTGTATGCTCTACATGGACGTGATCTGTGTACGAGTGCAAGGGACATGTCCATGCAGTGCACAAACACTAAACACTCCCCCTGTACTCAGAAAGTGCTGTACAACACTTTCTAAGTTGTACTGGCATAATATTAGAGCGTTGATCTAATATTATGCCAGTATTTCAATGTCCACGGACAATGCAATGTAAAAGAAATCATTTCAGTGTCCGCAGACACTGAAATAAAACCGGCAAATAGGAAAGCAATACAGAGGGGGGGTGTCCCAGCTTCTGTGACCCCCCCCTGTATTGCTAATGCACCGTACGGCACTCCGGCATTCTGCAGAAGCAGGAAATGTGTGCAAATGCACACTGTACCCCTCAATCGTACAGATTTTCGTAGAATGTCCAGATTGGAGCTTACCTCACAACTATCCTTGAAATGTGTACAGATAGCTGACTCATATATTTTGTTGTGTTCCTCCTAAAATGTGTACCTCCCTGACTCCACTGGACCAAAACATTAAGCTAATGCAAAACCTATGTATTCTGTCAACTTTCTAAGTTTGTAAGAGCAATACACAGATAATGGTTCAGAAAGCAACGTGCAATCCCCTACAATAAATAAAAACAAAATGCATATGTATTTTTTTTCTGTCCACAATAAAGTTTAAGTGTAGCTGAGCGGGAGTGCGTGCCGTGTAGCTATGCTCAGCCTAGCTTACACATCCCAATGAGGTAAATGCAAATATACTTTCAAAACAATGTAAAGTGAAATAGTGTAGTGGTTACAGCTTTTTGCTTAACAAGCAGAGATTTGTGGTTTGAGTCCCCATTCAGTCCATTCATTTTTATCTGTTAAAAAAGCATGAAAATATATTTTGTTATAAGTAGGTAGTGAATAATATATGTATTTATTAACCAGGGTAGTGTAGCAGGTCCAAATTTGAGGTGTCAGTGTAGTACAGACGTGAAACTCCCATAGAAACACAAGTGTCCCATACAGCATAGCCACAAAAGAATGTATTGTAATGAAAGCACATAGGGGGATGTTATGGAAGGTAGACATACATATCATAATATGTCATTTATTAGTAATCAACATCACAATGCTGGCAGTCTGTAAAAGGATAGCTGAACAATGTTAGCTTGTGCTCAGCTATGCTTAGCCAGTATAAGCATTGCTTAAATGTAAATCCTAAGCAAGAAGTAGCTAGCATCTACCCCTTTAAGCAATGCATATATCAGTTAAGCTGGTTTGCCCGATGCTTAGCTTAGCTTAGCATATTCAAAACTGTCCAATCATGGCAAAGGGTGGGAAATCAGTCATATTTAAACCTCACAGGCAGGAATACAGCTCATAACCAGTTGTAGCTCCCTACTGTAGGCACTATGGCTGGTGTTGGAGAGGGTGTGCACTTTTGGGTGCAGTGCTGGGGCATACAGGAGTCCAGGGTCATGGTTGGACTCCTTGTAAAAGAACATGATCTGAGACTGCTGCAGGACCAGTACCAGGGCTCCCAATACAATTCGGGGGCCTGGGAAAGTCTTGCCTATGATCTCACCAGTGCCACTGGCATCCCTCAGACTGCTGAGTGGGTCCAGCACCACTTTGCCAACTTGAAGCAGGGAAAGAGGGAGCTCTTGGACCAGTGGGTCCAAGATGCATGGCAGAAGGATGTCCCAGACATGTGTAAGTATTAATATCAATAACTGTTTACCAAAGTCCAGCCTGTGTATGTGATTGATAGGTATGTATAAATATTTTTCTATCTTCTTTACAGCTCCAGCTGAGTGGGCTCTGAATCAGGAGGCCATGCAACCAGGCTGCTAAGGCTGGGCCGCGAGGCTACTGAGTAACAATCTAGCTTGTAGTATTCATACCAAATAAATATATAGGAGAAGAATGTCACCTTGCAGTATTAAAAATGGGTATGGCTTGTACTGAAAAAAACAGACAATATTACAGTAATAGTGTCATATAGGTTATATATAAATAAAACTGTAACTGCCTGTCAATAAAATTCAAAACCCTGGACTGGTTGTGTTTACTTTGGTATCGTATGAATAGAAATGTGTACAGGTTATGCACATAAACTATAGCTCTGAAAGCATTAAATAATCAAGTCACATCTGACAAAGTTAGTGCCTTTGTAAGACACAAGATTAACTGATATGAAATGTTTCATGCACCCAGATCTGACATCTGAATAGTAATGTTGTGTTAACCACTGTTTTCCACACTGTTCTATGTCAAAAGGTATGCATAGGAATGTATGTATAAGAATGCCGTAATTATAAGGTCAGACTGTACAACCAAGAGAGTATTAGACAGAAAACATTCAAGGAAGAGACAGCAGTTTCTCAATAGCTTGTTCTGATGAAACAAAAAAACTTTTGTTGTATTTTATGCGTAAACAGGCACGGTTTGAATCCTGGGAGTGGTAGTAAGCTGTATGCATAATTTCACCTAGGATTTTGTGAATATGTGTAGAAACAGTCAGGTTCTGTTAACAGAAATTTCCTCCACAGGTCTGCCAGGTAAGAAAAGGTATAAAGTAGCTATAAGAAGGCTGTAGTTATACTGTGTACAACACCCATGGTCCAACCCCAAGGCTGCAAATGACAGCAAGATAAGTACATACACCAAGTAGTCTCCCCCATGAAATGTTGAAGTGTCATGCTGTCACAGCTACTGGTCCCTGCTGCCAACAACCAGGGTGACCGATAGAAATCAAGGCAGAGTATAGCAGTAGCGCACACACACACACACACACACACACACACACACACACACACACACACACACACACACACACACACACACTCTAAGAGTGCACATATGTAACCCTGACTATGTGAATAGGGGTAGAAACAGGTAGTGTTAACAGAAATTTCCTCCACATGTCTGCCACGTAAGAAAAGTTATAAAATAGCTATAAGAAGGCTGTAATTATACACTGTGTTCAAACATACCACTGCCCTATCCAAGGCCATAGGTTGTAATAATACCTGTAGAGTAATGATTAGAGCAATGATCATTAAAACTATGATCACTGCAAGAATCTACATCTGTTAATTGACATCTATCTCTCTCTCTCCCCTACCTTATCTTCACCAATAATCTAAACACATAAATAAATGGGTATATTTTTCAACAAACCTACAATTGGGACATGTATCCCATTGTTCTACAAATATTGAAGTGTTTCCCAATTAATGTTCCCTGTTCAGATACTATCATTGTTGGCCTGTTGCTATCAATGCAACCTGCATGCTGGTGTAATGCCCACTGTGGTTTCATATATGCATGTGTTCTGTTTGATATGCAAATGTTCCAAATCTGTTGTTTTGGGTTAATGGGAATACTCATGCATGCTGTTATAACTAATCCTGTAATGTGTTTATCATGACAAAACAACATGTTCTAAAACTGCAACACCATAGCACGTCTGAGAAGGCTGATCCCAGTGGATCTGCCTCTCCTGCCTCATCTGGCTGTGGCACCAGGCCTCAGCAAGTATGGGACCCACCCCGGGACTTCCTCATCCACTGGTCCTGCACCACCTTTGTGTGGAACTGCCTCAGGGGATAGGGCTTGCCCCCCCTGGGCATGGGCGTGGACAGGATCCTGTCACCTGAAGGCGGGTCCAGGGTCTGGTGTGTTGGGAGCTCCACAAAGAATTGGAAGATGTGCTACTCCAGCTTGAGGGCCACGTGGTGCATTTAGAGGGTCAGCCCGCCCCTCCTGCTCACCCACCAGCACAGCCACTTTTGGGGCCATGAAGGTGAAGTGGTGACTGCCCATGGATGGGGACCTCAGTCCCACTGTATCCATTTGGGGGCTTGTGGGCTTCTGATTACCAAACACTCCTCCCTGTCCAAGGTGATTATCCCCACATGTGTCATATACTGCCCCTGTATGCTGTCTTGTCTGTCTCTCTATCCAACCTACATCCCCAAATATGCCTACTATCCTTCCCCAACATCCCAC